>NW_012272127.1:0-2366 GCF_000151885.1 Dipodomys ordii
AGAGCGCTAGCCTTGAGCTGAAGAGCTGAGGGACAGTGCCTAGGCCCAGAGTTCAGGCCCCACGACTGGACACACACACACACACAAAAAGCATAGACCCAAGCATAGCCTTTCTTTCCCCTACCACCCCACAAATATCTATATCTATCTATCTATCTATCTGTCTGTCTGTCTGTCTGTCTGTCTGTCTGTCTATCTATCTATCTATTTCAGTTTTATTCTAAAATGAATCAACCAGAAATCCTAGCCCTAGTGGCTCATGGCTGTAATCCTAGTTATTCAGGGGGCTGAGATTTGATGATGACAGTTCAAAGCTATTCCGGGCAGAAAAATTTGTGAGACCCTTATCTCTATTTAACCAGCAAAAAAAAGGCAAAAAAGGCAAGAGGGAATGCAAGGCCCTGAGTTCAAGCCATAGTAATGGGAAAAAATCAACAGTAGCAACTGTATCTTCAAGTTTTAATTAATTAATTTATTTTGAAACAATCAAGTTTAAGACTTGAAATGCAGTTCCATGTGTACTTGTCTGGGTTCAATCCCTAGGGCCCCACCAAAGTGGGGGGCAAGGGATAAATCAGAATAGATGTGTAATTTAAAGAAGATAAATACAGCAAACCTTGATTGATGTACACAGAATCAGGTTAAGAAATAAAACACTATCAATATCTTTTAAAAAATCTACTCTTCCAGCATGAAAGTATAAAACAGCTCTGAATGTCAAATCTAAAAAGCATGCACACTATGAAGGGGCAAAGGAAGGATATCTTGCAAAATGTCTTATAGGTGGTAAGATTATAAATGTTCAAATAACTGGTAGGTGATTTCTACTGATACTTGATTTGTGATGACATTCTTGTCAATTAATTAATCTTTAAATTTACTCATTGTAAGGGTGATATACCGAAGGGTTGTGGTTATATAAGTCAGATAAACAGTGCATTTCTTTCAACCAATACCACCCCTTCCCTTGCTCTCTCCCAGTTTTTCTCTCCCATCATTCTATCAGTTCTTTTTTCATTTGGTGTTTTGGATGTCTACTCAGATGAAACTTAGTCCATACCCAGTATATCAAAATATCTCATTAAATTAGTATCCAGTAAGTTTTCAAAATGTTCCAAGCTGTATCTTTCGGCAAACCACCGAGTATGGATGCAGTGAAATGTGTCAGAGTTCCATGCCAAATAGATTCAGGGCCAGACTTGCTAGTTCTCAACAGAGATAAAAATTTTCACTTCTCACAGCTAGCATTTAAGGGAGATGAGTTTCACTGCACCAAAAACAGAGAGCCTGAAACAGAATTGGTCTTTAAGAATTTCAATACTAATTGAGTGGAGTCTGCAAACTGCCAAGGGTTGGCACAAAATTTGTGAAATTTCAAAAAGAAACAGTTCAGTAGATGTTATTAACTGCTTGTTTCTTCTCTGTTTTTCTGGTATTGTTAGGAGTTGAATACAGAGCTTCATGCCTTCTAGGCAAGCAATTGACTCACCCAGCTATTTGCCCATCATTATACTAAATCCAATCCCAGAGTTAAATAGGTTTTCATAACTTCCTAAGGCCTGACTGCTTTCAGTAATACATAATTCAAATATATGTCCTTAGTCTTCATAATGAAAACCATATACAAATGTATAAAGGATATTTTATGTATGAAATATGCCAAAAGTTCCTTATTCATTAATTTCTTAATATCCCCTCCCCCTACATACAAAAAGAGCCGAATCAGGCACTGGTGGCTAATGCCAATAATCCTATTTAATCAAGAGGATGAGATCTGAGAATTGTGCTAGTTTGCATACAGCTGGGACACACAAATCATTCAGACTCTTGTCTCCAATTAACCAGCAAAAAGCTGGGAGTGGAGCCATGGCTCCAATGGTATAGCACCAGCCTGGAACAAAAATAACAGAGCGAGAATGTGAGACCCAGAGTTCAAATCTCTAATACAAACAAAAAACAAAAAAACCTCTTATTTAAAAAGGATTTGTGTGCCTTATAGAGAGCTAAAGTTGAAGATATTGTCTCTAGTGTTGATTATTTTGACACAAATAAAATACATATATTAAATTTTCAGTATTAGCAAAGTTTACTAGCAAACATCCTTTTTCCTTGAGCTGTCTTCTTTCTTGTGTTTGTACGTGTTTGTGTATATGTTTGTATGTGGGAACATGTCTTTGCAAAAATTTCATGAGACTTCTATATCTGAAAATTGTCTTATATTTTCTTTAAATTATATATAATTGGCATTAATTAAAATAGTAAATATTGGGGGCTGGGAAGGTGGCTCAGTGGTAGAGCGCTTGCCTTGCATGCTCGAGGCCCTGGGTTCGATTCCTCAGCACCACATAAGCAAAAAGAAAAAAGCC
>NW_012272128.1:0-1452 GCF_000151885.1 Dipodomys ordii
GGCCCAGAGTTCAAGCCCCACGAACGGACCAAAAAAAAAAAAGAATTCAAGAAAAGTCAGTGTAATTGAAGATAGTTGGTGGAGAGGTATGTGTGTGGTCAGAGGCCCTCTCTGAGATTAGTACCAGTCAGATGTTGCAAAGTCCAGAGCAGGAGCTGGGAAGGTGGCTCAGTGATAGAATGCTTGCCTTGCATGCATGAGGCCCGGGTTCGATTCCTCAGCACCACATAAGCAAAAAGAAAAAAGCTGGAGTGGCGCTGTGGCTCAAGTGGTAGAGTGCTAGCCTTGAGCTGAAGAGCTGAGGGACAGCGCCCAGACCCAGAGTTCAGGCCCCATGACTGGAACCCCCCCCCAAAAAAAAGAAAGTTAAGAGCAGACAGATTTTAGAAATTTTATTTAGCAAAGTGTTTCCATTCTATAACTCTCCGAAAAAAAAAAAGGAACTGTAAATTGGAATTTGAAGCCTGAGGTTGTTACAAAGAGGGTAACCATAGCAGCAAGACCACAACACAGCTCAAATGCAGACCAGATTGACTTGACTCCCCATTCGAAAGATACTTCAGCTCAATCTCTTCTGTGCTATGCAAAACACTTATCCTTCAACAACAAATCTAGATTACAGAAAGCAGCAAGGGGAAAATATCTCAAGATATTGTCAGAGACAAAAGAAAAACATAGCAATAGAGTTTTAAAATGGCTCCATAGCAAACTGAATGGAGTCTAAGACATCCAAAATGTAAAAAAAAACTGTGTTCTATTCTAGCTCTCTCTCTGTTTGTTTCTAGCTCTCTGCTCTCTCTGTTCTATTCTAGCTCTCTCTCTGTTCTTTTCTAGCTCTCTCTGCTCTCTTGCTGTTCTTTTCTAGCTCTCTCTGTTCTCTCTCTTTCCTCTCTCTTTCCTCTCTCTTTCCCAGGCCTTTCCCAGCCACGTGGAGTACCAACCTTGCCTGGTCCCAGCAGGTCTACTGAATAAACCTACCCCTTACCTGAAAAAAAAATATAAAAAATATGCAGGGAACAAAGGATGTACAGGACAAAAAAAAGGAAAAAAAACACCCAAGAACTATGGAACATACTAATAATTCAACATACATGTGGGCTGCAGGCATCACTCAAGCAGTAGAGCCCCTGGTTAGCATGTGTGAGGAGCTAGGTTAAATCCCTAGTGCTTAAAAAGAAAAAGTTACACCGGGAGCTGGTGGCTCACGCCTGTAATCCTAGCTACTCAGGAGGCTGAGATCTGAGGATCGAGGTTCAAAGCCAGCCCGGACAGAAGAGACCGTGAGACTCCTATCTCCAGTAAACCACCAGAAAACCGGAAGTGGCGCTGTAGCTCAAGTGGTAGAGCGCTCTCCTTGAGCTGAAGAGCTGAGGGACAGCGCCCAGGCCCAGAGTTCAAGCCCCCCGACCGACAAAAAAAAAAAAAAAGAAAACCTAGGTATTGAAACTAGTA
>NW_012272129.1:0-3067 GCF_000151885.1 Dipodomys ordii
CCCCCCCACCCAATTCTCCCCTCCCCCACCAAAGTTGTAAAGTTTGTTTTCCACATGACAACTGAAGAGTCATGATGTATTAAGTATGAGAATAATTCTTGTGCGAATGAGTGTGATGACAAGAGAAACAAACATTTTCTTTCTATATGCAAATTTTTGTATCAATATGCTGAAGGAAATTTCCTAGCACTCTCGATAAATAAAATAAAAAATGAATTTAAAAATACACCAATATCATTCCTGGACTTTCTTGCAAACCACTGCCACCTAGTGGTGGGGTTAGTTGACCTATGTTAAATAATGGCAACAGTGTTAAATTGTTTTCAAAACTATTGGCTGCTATGAGACACTGTTAGTTTCAACATTTATCCTCTGTGTGTGTGTGTGTGTGTGTGTGTGTGTGTGACATATAGCTAAGTGTGATTGTGTGCTAGGTTTTGAATCCAGGATCCTGTGCATGAGAGGAAATGAGCTGTATTACCCAGCTCCAAAACTGATCAACTAAGAAATCAATACTCCTGACTGTTAAAACAGAGGATAATAGTGAACATATTAAAAGTGATCCTGTCGGCAGTTTCAAACGAGATGCTAGTCAACTTTCTATTAATCGTACTCAGATGGTAAAGTGAAAGTCTAAAATATTGCATTCGATATTAATTTAAAAATATGCATTTTTTGATCAAAATGAAACCACCATATATTCTGGTGCTTTTATCCTATAAATTCAATAGAGGTCTTGATGTTTATCCCTCAAATTCCAATCTGCTTCTTCATCCTAATAGAACATTCTCTGGAGGAAAATTTCCCTACTAAAATGTTCTACTTCTCTTTCTTTTCCCTCAGCTTTAAGAAACAAAATCTTTAAGAAACAAAATCAACACAGTTGTCAATCCTATAATTACTCACATTGAAATCTGAGATGAAGTTCTGTGGTATCAGCAGTTTTTAGTTGTTGATACTTGGAATCCTGAAGCAGGAAATGGTACTGACATGAACTATGGCGTGTGACAACTAAGCTGAAGCCAACAACTGTACTCACCCCAAAGGCTTCATTCTGCCTCAGCCCTCACAGATTCCGTATGTGGAAAACATTTACTACAGTGACAACCCAGGCTCAAATCCAGTCTTCCTGTTTTGCTACTTGTTCTCCATTGGAAGTTACAATTGATGGTGTAATCAGGGAAATGAATTCCACTTGTGGGGTTTCAGTTGCAGCACAGCAAGCCACACAAAGGGTTAGGTAAAGGAAGAGAAAGGAGGAGAAGTAAGAATAGTAGGAGGTTTGGGGTGAGGTGGAGAAGGAGGAGAAATAAATGCTAAGGATAGGTCGAAAAATGTGGCAATATCAGTGAAGTTTAAGCACACAAGTAGTCACTTAGACATTTCATTAGTGCATGCAATTGTCCACTTAGTCAAGGGAAGGCAAAGAGAACTCAGGACAAGAACGAGTCTTATCTATCTTTGCACCTATCTTTGCATAGACTGGGGGAATATTGAGGTTTGAGAAAAGTTTGCTAAAATTAAAATGCACCAGCTAATGTTTCTCTTCCTTTCTGGAGTTAAGAAGTAGAAAGCTTTTGTAGTACCTCAGTTTCACCTTTGTTCTTTCAGGGACTTAAAATTTGAAACAGATAGGGGCTGAACTGTAGGTGTCAATAGAAAACACCCAGTTGAAGACAACCTGACAACCAAATGCTGAATTTTCCTCTACTTTGTATTCTAAATTCATGATTGTACCTGAGCATCAAGAAAGGTATCATCTTATAAAGACAGAGGCCAAAATCATACTAAAATCCAATGATTGATTGACACAAATTTGTGAACTATATTGGAGTATAATGAGTAATTTGTTTTTAAAACTTACTACTTTCACACTCTGGATTAGGTTACTTTTTCTTTCCATCTTTCTTTCTTTCTTTTTTCTTTCTTTCTTTCTTCCTTTCTTTATCTTTCTTCCTCCCTTTCTTTCTTTCCTTTCTTCCTTCCCTCCCTCCCTCCCTCCTTTCTTTCTTTCTTCCTTTCTTCCTTCCTTTCTTTCTTTCTCTCTCTTCCTCTCTCACTCTCTCTTTCTTTCTTTCTTATTTATATTGAGGATTAGACCAGTTGTGCATTGAAAAATATCTAACTCTCCTTAAAAACATCTAATGTAGCACATTTTAACCAACCCTGCTCCTTCTACAGTCTTGCCTATCTCAATAGTCATTATTCCTTACATTTATTTATTTACTTACTTATTTAGTTGGTCGTAGGTCTGAACTCTGGGTCTGGGTCTCAGCTTTTCTGATCAAGGTTAGTGCTGTACCACTTCAGCCACAGCACCACTTTTTCTGCTTATGTGGTTCTGAGGAATTGGACCCACAGCCTCATGCATGCAAGATAAGCATTCTACTATTACGCCACCTTCATAGTCCCTATTCCTTACAATTTAAACACAAAATCTTAGGCTCATCTCTGAGTTCTGTGCTTCTCGAAAGCTGAAGAACCATCCTGAGTATGTGGGCTCTGCATTTTAAAAAATGCAGGAACTTCAAACATTTCTTCCCATCTCCCTTTTATCAAACTGCTTAAAATTTCTTGAGTGAATTATTTCAATATTCCATTATTTTTTTCACCATTTGCTTTGTTTCATTTGTCTGTCTTTAGCACAGTTTCCCTGAAGATCTTAGTATATATCCTTTGCTTAAAACTCAATGCTTATCATTTTACTCAAGTATGATTCAAAATCTGTAATGACCTACTGATTCTGTGTACTGCATTCATTCCCAGTTACCACTTCTAACTTTATACCCTTTTGGCTTTCTTTTCCCATAACATTTACTGACATCTGACTTATATTGGAGTATAATGAGTAATTTGTTTTTACCACCTTCACACTCTGGATTAGGTTACTTTCTTTCTTTCCATCTTTCTCTCTCTCTCTCTCTTTCTCTCTCTCTTTCTTCTTCTTTCCTTTTTTTCTTCTTCCTTCCTTTCTTTCTCCTTCCTTCCTTCCTTTCTTTCTTTCTTTCTTTCTTTCTTTCTTTCTTTCTTTCTTTCTTTCTTTCTTTCTTTCTTTCTTTCTTTCTTT
>NW_012272130.1:0-1558 GCF_000151885.1 Dipodomys ordii
CACATCTCCACACGGGCACAGCTGCAAACTTCGCCTCCCAGGCGTGTGCATGCATCTGCAGGCTGGGATCCTTCCACCAGCCTTGGATCTCCCCCGCCCCAGCCCCGCGTGTGCAACCTATGTTCCAGCTCCACCTGTCCGCCCCAGACCACTCCTGGTGCTGGATCCTGAACCCCTGAATGGGGTTCTGCGTTCCAGACTTAAGAACCCTCCAACCCCAGAACAGAGAGCCAAGTAGATTGGGGGTAGGGGGGGCGGAGGTGGCTTCTCACTCACTCCAGGAAGCAGCTGGCAGGTGCCAAGACCCAGCTTTCAGACACCAGCGCCCCATGGCAAGGTCTGGATCCTGGCACCATCACCTGGGCCTCCCAGGGCCAGGCTCCTGGTTGTGGAGCTTTTCCACACGCTGAGGGGGTTAGAGTTCTAGATCAGGGTGGGAGCCTGATTTCACAACCGGCTCCACCCTACTCCATCCCAACTCCAAACTCTTCGTGTCCAAGGGTTCTGCGCTCACTTGGGAGGGCGATGGTGCAGTTCTCTTCCCTGGGCTCCCCGGGGCCAGGCTGGGGCTCCTGGGGCTGTTTGGGAAAGGTAGGCCCTGGCTGGGAGCCGCTCACGTGGTCTCGTATCCATGCTTCATAGGGTGCCACAGCAGTGAAGACCCCAGGGCGGTTCCTTCGGCCACAGCCAAAGCCAAAGCTGGTGATCCCCGCCTGGAACCAGCGGCCGCCCTCTTCACAGACCAGGGGTCCCCCAGAGTCACCCTAAAGATAGACAGCCTTTGTTAGCATATCAATCCAAGGACCCATAAGTTTATATTAGCCTTACAGCAAAGCACTCTCTCTCTCTCTCTCTCTGCGCCAGTCATGGGGCTTGAACTCTGGGCCTGGGATCTGTCTGTGAGCTCTCTTGGTACTCAAGGCTAGCACTCTACCCCTTGAGCTACAGCACCACTTCCAGCCTTTTCTGTTTATGTGGTACTGAGGAATTGAACCCAGGGCTTCATGAATGCTAGGCAAGCACTCTACCACTAAGCCACATCCCCAGCCCCAGTCCTACATCTATTTCTGGCCCTCTGTGCAACCATATTCTTTCTATGCCCTGAATCAAAGAAAGCTTTGTAGGAGAGCCCCCTGCCCCATCTAAGGAATTATAGGCAGCATAGGAGAATCCTACAGGCTTATTCAAAAACGTGGGGGGGGGGGAGGGGGCATGCCAGCACTGGGGCCTGAATTTGGCATTGTGCCCTGCTTTGCACTCTCCCTTGGCTTTTTCACTCAACGCTGGCATTCTACCACTTGAGCCATACCTCCACTACTGGCTTTTTGCTGATTAGAGACAAAAATCTCAAGAGGTTTTTCTGCCCTGGCTAGCTTTGAACATCCCATCCTCAGATCTCAGCCCCCTGAGTAGCTAGAATTTCAGGTGTGAGTCACCATGCCTGGTTTTCAAATGATTCTTTTTATTTATTTATTTAATTTTTTGGTCCAGTTGTGGGGCCTGAACTCTGGGCCTGGGCGCTGTCCCTCAGCTCTTCAGCTCAAGGCTAGCGCTCTAC
>NW_012272131.1:0-3825 GCF_000151885.1 Dipodomys ordii
CTCAAGGCTAGCGCTCTACCACTTGAGCCACAGTGCCACTTCCGGCTTTTTTCTTTTTGCTTATGTGGTGCTGAGGAATCGAACCCAGGGCCTCAGGCTTGCAAGGCAAGCACTCTACCACTGAGCCACCTTCCCAGCCCCAACATTTTTATTCTTATGCTGAGATAAGTCATGGAGAGTTCCTTAACCAGGGTTAGGAGGGTTTTTTGTTTGTTTAAATTTATTTTATTGTAAAGATGCTGTACAGGGGGGTTACAGTTACATGAGTAAGGTAATAAAGCATATTTCTTGTTGAGCATTGTTACCCCCTCCTTTGTTGAAAGCAACACAAGGTTAGAGTTAACACCACATCCCAATGACACAAAATTAAGGAAGCTGGAGACAAATCAGAACAATAAAGCCATAAGCTTAGAACAGATTCTCCAACTGTGATTAGGTAACCATACAACAGGAATGAACACATGGCACACATCAGGATCTGGTTCCTTGGACTATGGCATGATTTTTGTAATTATAGAATTTGTGACAGTTGAGATGATTACTATGCTGTCACTGGTCCTTTGTAATATTTTTAAGACCACTGAAAGAGGATGGAGAGTTTGAGACATTACTTCTATATTTTTTAACAGCGAAAGTCTTACCTAACTTTGGTTACACATGGTTTGTCAGCATTGTGAAATAATTAATCCACAAGCAAAGTGGCCTAGATGTGGAATAATAATGGCAAGGAGTGGAAGACATCGTTTTGAATAAAGCATCCCAACTCAATCTCTTTACAGCGTTTCAAATTCAGAGTGGAAAATTTCCCACATAGTAAATACCATGCATACACATTTTTTAATACTATTTTAATTCATTTTCATTATCTTTAACCTACATTAAAAAATTTATTTGCTTTTTTCTTTCACCAAGATTAGTCAGAAGTCCTGCAGCATTCATTTTAAAATTTGATGTTCAATTGGATTTGTCCAATTTGTTCAATTGAACAAGTAGAAATGGTCAGGTAAGTTGATGTTAGGCGAAATGAACCCCAGGATAAGGATTCAAATGGTTTTGCTTTCTTGCTACTGTTTCTAACATATTTATAAGATTATTTCTTTGTTGCTTTGTATGTCCCTCCCCCATGGTATACTCCCTGCTTTCACTTTATTTGATGTTGGTATATTTTGGGGAGGGGAAGAATAAAAAAAAATTGTTTAAATAGGGTTACAGGTGGACCCATTGCAACAATGAGGCATACAAGACATTATGTCAAAAAACAAACTTTCTTGGTTATTTTATAAATTTTTTTTGCTGGTAGGGGGAGTGAACTAATTTTGTTATTATTTTATTGTAAGAGTGATGTACAGAGGAGTTACATTTCTTGTCAAACACTGTTACCCCCTCCCTCATTTTCTCCTACTTGCCCTCCCAACTTTCTTCCCCCCTCCCAAGTTGTAAAGTTCATTTCCAACAGAGTATCTTGTTAGTATGGCTGTTCCATTGGTTTGCCCTTTGTCCTTTGTCCTTTGTCTCACCGTTATTTCCCTTCCCTTCCTCAAATCAGATACACATATATACAAAACACTGGGTACCAAATTCAAAAACAGTGACAACAGGGGATAAACCAAAGGGGGAAAAAATGAAGGAAAAAAGAAATTCTTCACCAACAGTTTCTCACATGAAAACTGGTCTCAAAGTATATTCAAAAATCAGTAATCATTTTAAAATAAAATAGCTTAAAGCTAAACTTCTTTTTTTTTGGTCGGCCTTGAACTCTGGGCCTGAGCGCTGTCCCTCAGCTCTTCAGCTCAAGGCTAGCGCTCTACCACTTGAGCTACAAGCAACTTCTGGTTTTCTGGTGGTTTATTGAAGATAAGAGTTTCACAGACTTTCCTGCCCAGGATGGCTTTAAACCACGATCCTCAGATCTCAACCTCCTGAGAAGCTAGGATTACAGGCATGAGCCAGTGGCGCCCGGCAAAAACTAAACTTTTTATAGTACACATTTCATATTTAAAACAAACCAAAAAAACTTTTAAATGTCACTTAGATTTTCAACCTTTAATCTACCTAGTGAGATTCCCAGTAAAATGTCATTTTGTGATTTTGATGGCAGTTAAGGAAAAATAGCAACACTGTGTGTGTGTGTGTGTGTGTGTGTGTGTGTGTATGTGCATACACATAGCACATATATATTGCATACATAAAATTATCTATATATACATATCTATGTATACATAGATGTATATAATAAATATATAAGTACATTTAAATTAATGTATTAATGTTTATATGTGTATATATATATATATATGATTTTACATATAGTACCTTTACACATAGCATCTTGATGTGTGTGTATATGTTTGGCATACTGTACAGCATCTATAGGTATATGTATTACACCTATTACCATCCTTTTCTGAAAATTCAAAGAGAAATGGGATAAGACTACTACTGGCTGTTAGATCAAGACCTTGTAAATGTGTTGGTGAACCTGGTGAACAAGGACTTAGAACCACTGGATTCGGCAGCCTGTTTGGCAGCCACTAGACAGCTGTATACTGGCTACACATTATATGGAAGAGCTGACCTTAAACTTTGCTTGTTTTTTTTTCATATCTTTCTATTTTACTCTTGTTTAAATCTGGAGATTCTAAATCACCCCTGTTATACTTTCGTGTGCCCACGATATGCCACATGAGAATGTGGACAGTTTGGGTACTTTGATGTCTGTGGAACATCAAAGAAAAAAAAAACTTACATGTAAGGATATCCAAGCAAAAAGTCTCAGGAGAAAAGAGAGACATGGTTGCTATGGTAATTATCTTTTATATGCAATGATTCTTCTGAATTATCTTGGAGTCATTTATGTAATTAAAGGTGTTAGTCACTTTACCTGAGCTTCATTTATTTAGTTAACACATACTAGGCCATATGTATCATATCTAATGTTTCTTACCTGATCTCTTTTTTTAAACTTTGCTCATAGAAATTATTTATATCCCTCAAATAAATGTCTCCTCAGACACCACTTTCTCTAGGAAGCCTTCCCTTAGTTGGCTTTCTATTTATTCTATCACCAACAACATGCTTTATTGCTATTGATTTCCATTCTTACCGTTAGTTTCCACATTTTGATGATCAAGCTGAACACATCACCTGTTACTTTACCTCTTGCCATATGCTGTCCACATACTACTAAAAGTTCTTGACATTGTTTTAATCTTTAGCAAATGCAGATCCAGGGAGAACTTTCCCAATACTTTATCCCAAGGAACCCTTCAGTGTGGTCACCATGAAACTATGTAGGTGAACACCATGTAAACTTCCACAGTGGTCACCACACAAGTGTACGATGTGGCACTGAATGCATGCGTGAATCCTGCCCAAGCCCTCTGCACACCCACACTTACTGCCTGTACTGTGTGCCTCACACAAATCCAAATGCTCCAATTACATATATATTATTTCATCTATAGGCCTTTACAGTCAAAGTCTTGACCCATGACCTTTGCTTTGTTTCATTTTCTCCATCCCAGTCAGGCTGTGAAAATCATTTGGTACATAGTAGGACAGGAAAGATATCCTTCTCACTGGCTGTACATGGTTCATCTGTCTATACTGGTGATTTTGTATTACTTATTTTGTATGGTTGATAATTTTGTATGATTTTCTATGGCTCAAGAAACAAGGATGCCAGGCGCTGCTGGCTCATGCCTGTAATCCTAGTTAGTCAGGAGGTTGAGATCTGAGGATCACAGTTCAAAGCCAGCCCAGGCAGGAAAGGCCATGAGACTCTTATCTCCAATAAACCACCAGAAAACCAGAAGTGGCTCTGTA
>NW_012272132.1:0-3173 GCF_000151885.1 Dipodomys ordii
GCTCTAGCCTTGAGCTGAAGAGTTGAGGGACAGCGCCCAGGCCCAGAGTTCAGGCCCTACGACTGGACCCCCCCCCCCCAAAAAAAGGAAATTTACTCATTACCTGAATCATGTAATTGTAATCCCTCAGTACATCATATTTACAATAACATTTTTAAAATATGACATTAGCAATAAATTTAGGTGATATGAATTAATGAAATTATAGTGAATACATATATAAAAGCCAATGGTCATGCTCCAAACAGAGAGCTAAAATTTAAGAATGAACACACTAAGTTTGTTCACAAATTCTTATAAATTACTGCTGTAATATGGCATAACTAGGAAACAATTCATCAGATTCTTAAAAGTCACCTTGGCTTACTTACTAACAAACATCCCTTTTAGGTATTTTGTCAGGAAACAGTAGAATGTAAGTCAGGTCCAAGCCTTGCACAAACATACTTGTAATAGTATCATTTATGATAATGAAAAGTTAGAAGAAGCCAAACATCCATCAGCAAGTAAATAAACACAATGTGCTATGTGCATGTGAAGGAATCTTATTCAGCCATACTAAAGGAATAAACTAGTTCAAGAAATCTATAATACCACATGGTGACTACAGCTACCATTTTCAAGTAGTATAATCATGAAAAGTGCCTAGAGTCTATTTTAAGTTGTTCTCACCGATTAAAAAAAGATATGTGGAATAATAGTTTATTACCTCAATTTCCCCATTGTACAATGTACACATATTTCAAACCATCATGTTGTATACCCCAGAATGTTTACATATAATTTGTTTTTGTCAGTCAAAAATACCAAAAACAACCTTCCACATGAGATGAAGTATTGGTACATCCAACAAGAGAAGGATGGATTTCAAAATTGTTAGGTTGAGGGGAAATCACCAGACATAGAAGATCCTGATGGATCTCTTTCTATAATACTCGCAAAATACAGAAGGATCTCTAGTGGAGAAAGAAGATTCATGGTTGTCTGAGGGACAGCAAGGGGGTGGGTTAGCTGTCATGGGCAGAGGGAAGAGTGGAGGGAGAATGGAAAGTTTGGGACCAGGGTTAGTAGAAGTTTCATGAGTCGTGCACCTGTCAAACCACATCAACTTGGCACTTCAAATGATGGGGGAGGATGATTGGACAAAAACTATAGACTCAGAAAATGATATTTTTAAATGCAGTTTGAGCCACTGAGAAAAGAAATTCGAAGATAAAGAAGACCTCACACTGTAGACTATCACAAAATAAATTGTCTTATGAATTTAACTCCCCCCTTCAAAATGTTTCATAGATGAAAAAACTCATTTTTATGATTTTCATGGGCAGCTACAGTTTCTACTAATGACAGCATTGATTTAGTTGAAGCCAATCACAGGTTGTCATCACTGCAAGGAGATTTGAAGGCCAAGTCATCAAGTTTCTCACCACAGAATGGATTTAAAAAAGAAAAATCCACTGTCAGAACAAACAGCAAACAACCAAGAAACTCAAATCTATAACTCAAACCATTTACTCCAACTTAAACATAATGTTATGTCCCTGCAGCCACATGAATAAAGGAAAATACCATAAATTATACAATGGAATAAGCAGATTTGAATAGAATAGAATACAACACAACACAACACAGAAGGTGATGATAGCTTCCTCTGTGCCAGGGACCCTGTGAGAAACAAGGCTGGGTAATGCCATCAATAAGCAAGACTACCATCCTTTCTTCTTAGAAGCATGCATTGTTGAGATAAAGATGAAAATGTCACCAGATGATAAAATAGTCACAGTTGTACTAGTAGAAGTAGTAGTGTCTTGCATGAAAGAATGGTGCCTGGCTTTCCTTGAAGGAATGGTAAAGTAAAAATAACTTAAACCATAGCGAGGATATTCCTTGAAGGTACAAACATCTTAAATAGAGAGCTGGTGGTGAGAATGCACAAGAAACATCTTCAGAAAAACACAAGTGAAACAGTGTGAAGATAAAAGGAACTTAGGTTAGATTTATGGTAAATTGTAGCAGACAACATAGGTAAGAAGCAAAAGATCTTTATCCCTCAGGTCAATCTTGTTTTATAATCTTAAAATAATTCATGTTTGAGCTGGCTCATGCCTGTAATCCTAGCTACTCAAGAGGCTGAGATCTGAGGATCACGGTTCAAAGCCAGCATGGCCAGGAAAGTCCATGATTCTCTTATCTCTAATAAACCACCAAAACACCAGAAGTGGTGCTGTGGCTCAAGTGGTAGAGTGCTAGCCCTGAGCTGAAGAGCTGAGGGACAGGGCCCAAGCCCAGAGTTCAGGCCCCATGACTGACCAAAAACTAAAAATAAAATAAAATTATGTTTGAGATGAATATGTATTCAAATATGTATGTACATACATTTGAACACATTATTATAGATAATATATAATTCTTAATTATAAGAAAATTAACCATAAAACTATGGTAAGATAATAAATATTGAAATTGAATCATAAAAACACACTGTACACATCCAAAATAAGAGATGCATTACTTTTTTTATTTCTGGATTAGAATCAATCCCCAACTCATTAAAGGACACAATATTTATATCTCATAGTTTCTGAGGGGCATAAATTCAAGAGTGACTTAGCTGGGTAGATTTTGTTCAAGGTCTCATAAAGTTTTAACCAAGAACATGATTAGTTGGAAACTAAATAAAAAAGAAACTTCCTTCAATCATTGATGAAGTTAGTAGATAATACTATGGCATGGACCTAATTGAAAAATAAATGAACCAGCTTCATCTAATTAATATTTATAGAATATTTCACCAAAATAGCAACTTTTTCAGTCTTTCTAGGTAGCATATGAAATGTGTACGAAGATTTAAAGTATTTTTCAGTATAAAATACTAAGTAAACTAGAGTGTATTTTATAAATCATATGGATTTAAATTAGAAATCAGTAACAACTCATTCACCCGATTGCCAAGTATTTGGAAATTAAACAAAAATACTCCCTTCAAGGCAAACTTTTTATTTCACAGATCTAACTGGAAAAATCCAAGCCTGCTTATAGGTTAATGCATCCAATAGAGAGGAGAAGATTGAGAGTATGTGGTCAAGAATCCAAAGGTAGGGCTGAGAATGTGGCTTGGGTTTGATTCTTCAGTACCGTGTAAACAGAAAAAGCTGGAAGTGGCACTGTGGCTC
>NW_012272133.1:0-1781 GCF_000151885.1 Dipodomys ordii
AGCTCAAGGCTAGCGCTCTACCACTTGAGCCACAGCACCACTTCTGGCTTTTTTCTTTTTGCTTATGTGGTGCTGAGGAATCGAATCCAGGGCCTTAGGCATGCAAGGCAAGCACTCTACCACTGAGCCACCTTCCCAGCCCTTGATTTTCTTTTATGCTTGCTGTACTTATCAATATATTCTTGAGTTTACTGGCTAAACATTACATAATTGGTCAAAAGATTCACTGGCAGCCTTATTTGAATCTAGCTTTAAGAATGATTGCATTGGGGCTGGGAAGGTGACTCAGTGGCTCACTGGACCCCCCAAAAAAATTAAAAAAAAAAGAATGATCACATTTCATTCCAGCTGGAAGTTATAGCTCAGTTGCACAGGTACTTGGGGTTCAATCCCAGCACCAAGAGAAAAAAGCCAAATAAAACAAAAAAATCCCCTGTAAGTTAGATGTGCCTTTTCAATGTTGTATGGCATTTGGGTGTGTGGGCTTCCTAGTTGGCAACTTATTTAGTTTCAAAAAGTTTTTACTGTGAAGTTTGGAACAAAGTTAGGATAGATGGTAGTGATGTGCCCTATGGAACAATAAAGCTATGTTAGGACAATGATAGGGGGTAAATAGGAAATCAGAAATACAGATCAGAATTTGCTCTGAAAGCCGGGTGCTGGTGGCTCACACCTGTATTCGTAGCTATTCAGGAGGCTGAGATCTGAGGATTGCAGTTCAAAGCCAGCCCAGACAGGAAAGTCCGTGAGACTCTTATCTCCAATAAACCACTCAAAAACCAGAAGTGGTGCTGTGGCTCAAGCAGTAAAGTGCTTGCCTTTAGCTGAAGAGCTGAGGGGTAGTGCCCAAGCCCAGAATTCAAGCCCCACGAAAAAAAAAGAATTTGCTCTGAGTATCATTTTGGCTAAGAAATAAAGTGGAGGGGGGGTGAGATGAATCATGAGAATTTTTGTACTGGCATCAGGGCTTGAACTCAGAGCCTCCCACTTTAAATTTTTTTTTTTTTCTTTCTCCAGTCCTGGGGCTTGAAGTCAGGGCCTGGGCACTGTTCCCATGCTTCTTTTGCTCAAGGTTAGCACTCTACCAGTTGAGCCACAGCGCCACTTCTGTTTTTTTCTGTATATATGGTATTGAGGAATCGAACCTAGGGCTTCATGCATGCCAGGCAAGCACTCTACCACTGAGCCACCTTCCCAGCCTCCCCCCCTTTTCTTTTCTTTCTCTTTTTTTTTGGTCGGTTGTGGGGCTTGAACTCTGGGCTTGGGCGCTGTCCTGTGCTCTTCAGCTCAAGGTGAGCGTTCTACGGCTTGAGACACAGCACCACTTCTGTTTTTCTAGTGGCCTGTTTTTCTAGCGGTTTATTGAAGATAAGTCTCATAGACTTTCCTGCCCAGGCTGGCTTTGAACTGCGATCCTCAGATCTCAGCCTCCTGAGTAGCTAGGATTACAGGCGTGAGCCACCAGCGCCCGGCCCCCTTTTCTTTTTTTAAATCATGCTTTTCTGTAGTTTTAGAAGAGACATATCATTTTCTTTCTAGGCAACAGCATTTACTGAATACTTTGTACAGACTAAACCTGAATACAGAATTATGCTTCTGGGTGTTGTGGAAAACACCATCTGGATAGTCACTCTTGTGAAGTGACGTACAGAGAAACATAAGACTGACCATGTACTGCCTAGAGAGGAGTGAGTGCCAAGAGTACCCTAGATAATGCTTGAGCCACAGCTCTCCTTCTGGTTTTCTGGTAGTTAATTGGAGATAAGAGTCTTATGGACTTT
>NW_012272134.1:0-1431 GCF_000151885.1 Dipodomys ordii
TGCAATGCTTGGTAAGAAATGTACGCATTATCCTGCCCATGCAATTGTAACCCCTCTGTACAGTATGTTCACAAATAAAATAAAATAAAATAAAATAAAAAGAAAAAAGAAAAAATATCTTCTGTTTCTTGGCATTCATTTTGATAACCATCATTTTATATGATTTTATGCATGTAGTTATTGAACCCTTGTGATCCTCTCCTAAGAATATTCACCTTTGTTCTCGTGTGTGAATGTTGAGATTGATATTTAATTAATCATGTCTTTTACTGTCCATTGGATTAACTTTTAGATTTGTAGCTACATTCTGGTTATTACATATGAGGGACAGAAACCATGCAGCCTAATTTACTTTAGTATAATTTTTTCCAAGACAAATTTCCATTTCCTTACAAATGGGTCAATACCATTCTTTCTGATGGAAGTATAGAATTCCATTGCATATATATTCTGTATTTTTTTGATCTATTCATCTACTGAGGGGCATCTGGGTTGATTCCGTATCTTGACTGTAGTAAACAATGATGCAATGAACATGGGTGTGCTGGTGGCTTTACTGTAGCTTGGCTTGTGGTCAATAGGATATATGCTACTAGATGTGGGATTGCGGGTCATAGGGAGACTCACTGTTTAGTCTTTTGAGAAACCTCCATACTGCTTTCTAGAGTGGTTGAACAAGTTTACATTCTCACCAACAGTGTAGTAGTGTTCCCTTTTGGCCACATCCCTGTCTGTACCTGTTATGATTAGTTTTCTTGATAATGGACTAACTGGGGTGAGGTAGAATCTCATTGTTTTGATTTGCATTTCTTTTGTGGCCAGAGATGTTGAACATCTCTGTTGACCATTCTTATTTCTTCTTTGGAGAAGTCTCTCTTTAAGTTTTAGCTCATTTATTAATTGGGTTGTTTCTTTGAGGATTTGTTTTTGGGAGCTTTAATTTTTGAGTTCTAAGTCTGATGCAGAGCTAGTAAAGACCTTTGTCCATTTGGTGGACTTTCTACTTATCTTGCTAGCTATGTCCTTTGCAGTTCCATTTATCTCGTCTTTCTTTGATTTGTTGTGTTTCTGGATCTTTATTTAGGAAGTTTCAACCTGTACCAAGGACTCCTATTGTTTCCCTTATCTCTTCCTGTACTATTTTCAGGGTATCTGCTCTTACCTTGAGGTCTTTGATCTATTTGGAATTGATTTTGGTACAGGGTGATATATAAGTATCTATCTAACTTCAGTTTTCTGCACATATATAGCCTATTCTGCCAGCACCATGTGTTGAAGAGGCTGTCTTTCTTCCATTCTGTGTTTGGTTCCTTTATCAAAGTTAGGCAGCCATAGGTCTATAGGTTCACTTCTGGGTCTTCAATTCTATTAGATCGGTCCTCAGGCCTTTTCCTGTGCCAGTACCAAGCTGTTTTTTTTTTTTTTTTTGTC
>NW_012272135.1:0-3342 GCF_000151885.1 Dipodomys ordii
CTCCTATCTCCAATAACCACCAGAAAAACCAGAAGTGGCGCTGTAGCTCAAGTGGTAGAGCGCTCGCCTTGAGCTGAAGAGCTGAGGGACAGCGACCAGGCCCAGAGTTCAAGCCCCACGGCCGGCCAAAAACAAAACAAAAAAAAACAAAAGGAGCCAGAGAAGATAAAGATAGCCATGAAAGGGACAGGAGACTAGATCACATAAAATTTAAAAGAAGTACTTTGTTTCACTGGAAGAACAGCTATATAAGATGTATGTTTTTTTTTAAAAAAAATACATGAAGAGGTAGGTACTGAGCAGTTACTTTGTGAAATCATCTCAACCTTTTACCTTGATGATCTATGTTTTCCACTCATATTCCCAATCAGGAGAGCACAGTCGGAGAAAAGTTAGGGTATCACATCAAACGGCAACTTCTGCACAGAATCTGTAAACCTTTGCCATCATATTTTCCCACTTTTATGACCCTTCAGGCATCCTCCATTCAAATTTTGAACTACCTCTATCATACAAAAAGATGCCAAAATAGGACATCAAATAAGCATGTATGTGTATATAAAAAGGCATATAAATTATACATATTCACATGTTAGCCACTAGGCCTAGTAACCTGGATTTATACCAGGTTTTAGAGCTGCCCTTCCTGTTAAGGTAAGAAGCCAGGTTCCCTGTCTAGCCTGAGGAATTGCATTATCTCAGTAATCTACCTCCCCTGGTATCCTTAGCTTTCCTGTTGAACCAAATCCCTCTGAAGAATACTTAGCCATAACCTTTCCCCCATCTCTTACCCTTTTCTCTCCCTCAGCTCTCTCAGCCAAAGTCATTAAGAATTACCTATACTTTTACGGCTGCATCAAAGTCATAACTCATAGTTCTAGAGACACAAGAAATTATTGTTCTAGAATTCATTTTTTTCTAGTCCCTTATTCTTCCAGTTGGAAATATTTAAGATCATGGCATCTGTGTGCAGGTGCTGCTTTCGTGCCAGGGTCTTGGTAAGCATTAGTCCACAGTGGTCATGCATCCACACTGGCCTCTGTCAAGAAATCTGTCAACCTGACCCTGGCCTTCCATGCATAGTGCAGAGCATAATTACCCCCTACTTTAGCCCAAGAGGACCCAGCTCTACTGACTGCTCGTGGCTCCTCCCTGGACACAGATCATTATCCCAACTCAGTACCATGGAGAACTATGGTCATACCCATCAGGCTGCTTGTCAAAACTACTTTGTGTTATTTGGTTTCTTTTTTTTTTAATATTTCTGAATCCGAAAATGAAAATGATATCTAAAATACACATGAGGGATTTCCCTTTCTGGAACAGCAGTGACAAACTGTAGACCTAAGTCCTAGTGAAAACATGTCATTGTGGAACATTATTTTTTAAACAACCAGTAGAAATCTCTTCACATTGACATAAGGGGATATAAAAAATGGAATCTACTGAAACTCAGGAGAATACTGAATCTGACCTCCTCCAGAGTCACCATGGTGGAAATCCTACTCCAAGTGGGTAGGGCCAAAAGCATAGGATTTCTTCCTCCCTATGTGAAGAACTATCTTAATATCCCAAGAAGAGAGGCTCAGGGGAACTTGGCTCTCCAGCTGCAAATAGCACAAATTCCATTCCATCTGAAAATAGCCAATAAGTTCTCTTCATCTGCCTAGCCTCCAATCACAGGACAAGATGTCTCGCTTCAGTGATGCTGTGGCTGGCTTGTCCTCAACCCAGCTCATTGGTAGGACTAGGGCATTATACTAGGACAGGTAAGCTGAACAGATCAGAAACGAGTGCCTCCATTCAGTGGCTTATTTCTAAAGCAAGCTGTCACTCCAAGTTGTAACTCTGAGAGTTTGTCCAGGACTGGAGGTAGACCTGAAAACAGAGTACTAAAGCTTAATCTCTAGGCTTTTCTAGTGTCTTTCTAAAACGTCCCGTTTGCAACCAGAACAACAAATGTATTAGAACCTAACAAAGGCAAATAAACCATACCCAGAAAAAATAAATCCAGGTAACAGAAACTATCTGTGAGGGGGCTGGGAAGGTGGCTCAGTGGTAGAGCACTTGCCTGGTAAGGTGGCTCACTGGTAGAGCACTTGCCTTGCATGCCTGAGGCCCTGGGTTCGATTCGTCAGCACCACATAAGCAGAAAAAAAAAAGCTGGAAGTGGTGCTGTGGCTCAAGTGGTAGAGCACTAGCCTTGAGCTGAAGAGCTGAGAGACAGCGCCCAGGCCCAGAGTTCAGGCTCCACGACTGGACCCCCCCCCCAAAAAAAAAGAAAAAAAGAAACTGTCTATGAGATCTACCAGATTTCAGTCCTAAAGTAGCTATTATAAATATGTAAATATTTTTGAAACCTATGCCTAAAGAAGGAAAAAAATTCCCTGTGTTGAATTGAAACCTCTTTGCACAGCTATTTAAAGATAATTTTCAAGCCAGGCACTGGTGGCTCATGCCTGTAATTCTAGCTACTCAGAAGGCTGAGATCTGAGGATTACGGTTCAAAGCCAGCCCAGGCAGGAAAGGTCCCTGAGACTCTTATCTCCAATAAACCACTAGAAAACCAGAAGTGGTGCTGTGGCTCAAGCAGTAGAGTGCTTGCCTTGAGCTGAAGAGCTGAGGGATAGCGCCTAAGACCAGAGTTCAAGTCCCACGACTGACAAAAAAAAACATAAAATAATAATAGTAATAATAATAGTAATAATTTTCAAAAAATTTGAAAGTACTAAAAGATATCAATAGGGATAAAAATCATAAAGATACAAATTCTAGAGTTGAAAGGTATGATACCTAGGATTTAAGATTTACTAAAACAACAGTAATTTAAACTGGCATAAGAAATAACTAGTGGCCATTGCAACAATGAGATGTACAAGTCGTTATGTCGAAAACGAACTTTACAACTTTGGTGCGGGGGGGGGGAGGGGGGGGGGGGGGGGGGGTGGGGGGGGGGGGCAGGGGGAGGATGGGAAGGGATGAAACAAAGGAGGAGGCTACAATGCTTGATAAGAAATGTACTCATTATCTTGCCCATGTAATTGTAACCCCTCTATACAGTATTTTCACAATAAAAAAAAGAAATAACTAGTGGGCTTGAATATAGTTTATTCCTAAGAGTTTGTGCAATCTAAAGAAGAGAGTAAAAAAGAATAAACACAAATTGATGTAGCTTCAGAGGCCCATGGGACCACATAAAGCACATATATGTCTATGTGGTGGGAGTACCAATGATTAAGAAAGAGGAAAAAAAAAGAATAAAAGAAAGAATTTGAAGGGGGCTGGGAAAGTGGCTCAGTGGTAGAGTGCTTGCCTCACATGCATGAGGCCCTGGGTTTGATT
>NW_012272136.1:0-2263 GCF_000151885.1 Dipodomys ordii
GGACAAAATTTATTTTAATGTGGGGTGACTACGTTGCTGCAATATTTGCTTCTCATGGAAAAAAAAGAACATTAGCTATACAATTTCAAAAATCTCACCTTTTCACATTTGATATTTTGATTATTATATCAGTTATTCTTGTTTTATTGCCATTATAGATATATTAGGTATTATTAGAAATGCCTATCAAACCTAGAATATATTTAAACCACTTCAAACATTTTTCATAAGCCAGGCACCAGTAGCTCACACCTATAATCCTAGCTACTCAGGAGGCTGAGATCTGAAGATCACAATTCAAAGCCAGCTCAGGCAGGAAAGTCCATGAGACTCTTATTTTTCTTTTTTTTGGGTTGGTCGTGGGGCTTGAACTCTGGGCCTGGGCGCTAACCTGAGCTATTCAGCTTAAGGTGAGAGATATACCACTTGACACCACCACTTCCCGTTTTCTGGTAGTTAATTGGAGATAAGAGTCTCATGAGCCAGTGCTGGTGGCTCAAGCGTATAATACTAGCTACTCAGGAGGCTGAGATCTGAGAATCACAGTTCAAAGCCAGCCTGGGCAGGAAAATCTTTGAGACTCCAATTAACCCCTAGAAAACTGGAAGTGGCTCTGTGGCTCAAGTGGTAGATCACTCACCTTGAGCTGAAGAGCTCAGGGTCAGCGCCCAGGCCCAGAGTTCAAGCCCCACGACCAACAAAAACAAAACAAAACAAAAATTTCCCTATAATTTGAAGAGTTAAAGCCAAAAAAAAAAAAAAAAAAGAACATCTCCAGACAAAAGCGAAAATGTCCTATTTTTCCTACTAAAACTTGGGAGGTTAAGGTCAAAATGGTTCTTAAAAAGAAAGAAGACTGGGGCTGGGAATATGGCTTAGTGGTAGAGTGCTTGCCTAGCAAGCATGAAGCCCGGTTCGGTTGCTTAGTACCAAATAAATAGAAAAAGCCAGAAGTGCTAGCCTTGAGCAAAAGAAGTTCAAGGACAGCCGAGTGTCGGTGGCTCACTCCTGTAATCCTAGCTACTCAGGAGGCTGAGATCTGAGGATTGCAGTTCAAAGCCAGCCCGGGCAGGAAAGTCTGTGAGACTCTTATCTCCAGTAAACCACTAGTAAACCGGAAGTGGCACTGTGGCTCAAGCAGTAGAGCGCTTGCCTTGAGCTGAAGAGCTGAGGGACAGTGCCCAGGCCAAGTTTAAGCCCTACCACTGACCAAATAAAAAAAAAAAAAAGAAGACGAAGAAGTTCAAGGACAGTGATCAGGCCCTGAGTTCAAGCCCCAGGACTGGCCAAAAAAAAAAAAGACCTTAATGGTTGAACAAAATCATGAATCAGAAAAGAGAAAAAAAAATTTTAATCAAGTAAAATAAGGAAATTCTATGAGAAAAAAAAACCCATTAAACCCCTTCTATTATATAATATGCCCTGATTAACTGAATTTTGTAAATAATGCTGGTTTTTCCTTCTTACCCTTCCCTATGCCTGCTATTTGACTACCTAGAATTTTTTTCTCCAAACTGACACTCAAGAGGGCTACCAATCAAAGCCAGCCCCACATCTGAAGCACGAATGGGAAACTGGGCTAAGGAAAAATGCAAATCAAGCACCCAGGCATGGAAACCAGCTAAGACGCAGAACAAACACTTTAACCATACTGGGTACCAATGGCTCACATCAATAATTCTACCTACTCAGAATGTTGAGATCTGAGAATTTCAGTTCACAACTAACCCCAACAGAAAAGTCTATGACACTCTTATCTCCAGTGAAAATCATTAAAACAATCAGAAGTGGAGCTGTGGTTCAAGTGGTAGAATATCACCTTGAGAGAAAAAGCTAAGGGACAGCACCTAGGCCCTGAGTTCAAGTCCCAGTACCAACCAACAAACAACAACAAAAAGAAATTAGCTTACCTGCCAATCTTCCATTAGTAATGCAACAGATTCTTTGCTCCCATATTTGATGTCCCAAACATCCAGTTTTGCATTCACTTCATCTAGCAAACCAAGAACTGAGCACTTAGAGCAATGGAATTCCAGACGTGGAAGAAATTTCTTCCCCAAAATGTTGTTGATTCTGGGGGGGAAATTACAGGTTTTAGAATTTAACTTAATATAATCAAACAATTATATTAAGTGAAGAAATCAGTTTAACATGTAAAAAACACTAGGCTGCCAGTCACCAAGGCTCAGGCCTGTAAACTTAGTTACTCAAGAAATTGAGATCTGAGAGTCTCGGTTCAAAGACAGCCTGGACAAGAAAGTTC
>NW_012272137.1:0-2141 GCF_000151885.1 Dipodomys ordii
CAGAGGGGTTACAATTACATGGGCAGGATAATGCGTACATTTCTTACCAAGCATTGCAGCCTCCTCCTTTGGTTTACCCTTCACATCCCTTCCCAGCCTCCCCCCTCCCCCCTCCCCCCTTCCCTCCCCCCAACGCTTGGTCTGTTTCTATCTTTAAAAAAAATGGATTTTACCAATTGAAAGATGAAATACATATTCTTAAAAGGCTTAAAAGTTAAGTTTCAAACTCTTAACATACATGTAGAAAAGGTATGTATAAAATAAACTATTTACATGAATAGAGTATACTTCTGCAACCAAGCACCAGGTGAAGAAATGCAACTTTAGGAACAGTCCAGAGTTCCCATGCTTACTCCTAGTTAGTTAACATACCAAAAGTATAACTAGTAGCCTTACTAAATGTCTAGTTCTAATATAAATGTTAAATGCAGAAGATTAGTAAATTTAATTTTCTCTTTACATACAAAGTAAAATATTTACATAAAAATAGTAAAGTAATCTGGGTGCTGGTAGCTCATCCCTACAATCCTAGCTACTCAGGAGGCTGAGATCTGAGGATTGCATTTCAAAGCCAGCATAAGCAGAAAAGTCTTATGAGACTCATATCCAGTTAACCACTCAAAAACTGGAAGTGGTGCTGTGGCTCAAAGTGGTAGAGCACTAGCTGAACAAAAGTCTAAGGAAGTGCCCAGGTTCTGAGTACAAGCCCCTCAACTATTCCCTTCCCCCCAAAACACCAGTGAAATCATATGATTAGCATAATGACTAAATTGCTTTATTGTAAATTTTTTCTTCCTCTTTTTTTTTTTTTTTTTGGTTGGTCGTGGGGTTTGAACTCTGGACCTGTGTGCTGTCCCTGAGCATTTCAGCTCAAGATGAGCACTCTACCACTTGAGCCATAGCAACACTTCTGGTTTTCTGGTAATTAATTGTAGATAAGAGTTTCATAAGCTTTCCTGCCCGGGCTGGCCTTGAACCGTGATCCCCAAATCTCAGCCTCCTGAGTAGGTAGGATTATAGGTGTTAACCACTTGTGCCTGGCCTATATTCTCATTTTTTGGTTTGTTGTCATGCTTGTCCTGAGGCTTGAACTTGGGACCTGGGACACTGTCCCTGAGCTGTGGTGCTCAAGGCAAGTGCTCTACCACTTGAGCCATGAATTTGGAGGTAAGAGTCTCTTAGACTGTCCTACCCAGGCTTTATAGACTTTACCAGACTCTGCTACCCAAACCATGATCTTCAGATCTCAACCTCTTCAGTAGCAAGGATTTCAGGCATGAGCCACCACGCCTGGCTTTTACAGTGCTCTTAATTCAAAATTATGCAGTGAACAAAGACATGATATGCTTGTAATCTCAGCATTCAGGAGGCTGAGACTGGAGGATCATCTAGGCCAGCTAGGCTGCATAGTGAAATCTTGTCTCAAGAAAACAAAACAAAGTGATAGTACATAATGATAAAACATTTAAATTTTAACTATGATGCTATGTAGAAAATCAATAGTGAAAACATGAAGTTTGTGGTGGTGTCTTTCCATTTCATTTGTAGGATTATACAGCAGTGTTTACAGCATCTAGTAAGAGTATTGAGTGTTACCTAGCTCCAAATAGATTTGTCAGATTAAAAATTATTCTCAGTGGTAAATAATATTCTCAATGTACAAACTCTGGAAAACTCCAAAACATAAGAGACATAATAAAAATATTTTGGCTCAGGCACACCTGAGTTCTGTAAAGGTCAGTATTTAGGATTGAATGGTGTATGGACTTACATCAAAGATACTTGTGCTGTGGATCAGAATGTGGAATGCTTATAATATTATAGGTGAGATTATATAAAATTATAGGTGAGACTATTTTCTATAAAAGTTTCTATAAAATTATAGGTGAGACTATTTTCTAACCTTCTATTTGAGGCCACATAGCTAAGTTCTTGCCAATAGAGTGAAAATTGGCAAGTGCAATTCCAGCGTCCTTGCTGTTGAAGATGAAATTTCTGAACCTGCAATCCTATTCTTTGTTTCTTTCTTTTTCTTTCTTTTTTTTTTTGGGGGGGGGTCCGGTCATGGGGCCTGAACTCCGGGCCTGGGCGCTGTCCCTCAGCTCTTCCGCTCAAGGCTAGCGCTCTACCACTTGAGCCAC
>NW_012272138.1:0-2937 GCF_000151885.1 Dipodomys ordii
TCTCTCTCTCTCTCTCTCTCTCTCTCCTGGAGCTTTTAATTAAATTGTTTCAAGAAAGACCAAGGGCATGAGGATCAAATGGAAATGATGAAGATCATTGGAAATGATGAAGTCCAGTGCAGGTCCCTGGATCCCATGGCTTTCCCTGACATCAGCACTAGACGAGTGTTCATCCTCAAACAGACATGCTAATCTCCCTGTTGATCAGCCTCCCCGGGCAAGCCCATCCTCCTGTGCTCTTCATTAAACTCCAGGATGCTAGAGTCTAATTTAGGTTAAATATTTCCCTTCCTCAAAGGACTAATTTACATTCCCACAGTTTATTCCATCCTGAGGCTCTATGAATAAATTTCCTTCTAATAAACACCCAACCAACTTGTCCTATCTTATGGAATTTCATTCTACTGGATCAATATTCCAGTAGTTCTGTTTCTCTTCTTGATCATGCCATTTCTTCAATTAGCCTTCATAACAGGGTAATTTTTCTCAAATTTGGGTTGAGAATCATGTAGGGTGAAGGTAAAGGCTTTGAAGCCTTCAGGCTTCTGGGAATTACAGTAGCATATTCTGACAAAGAGGTCAGATTTGTGACTAAAAATCATCAATTTTCATGCTGCCTAAATGTCTCTAATGCAAGTGCCAGTATTATTACAAACTACATCAAGGAATTATATTTTCTCTGCTATGGTTTTGTCTGTCTCATATGAAAATACATTTTGATGCTGGATGTGAAAGTACCTCAAGTCTGTAGCAAATACACATTAGGGTAATATATTTTATGTTTGCTATGCTTCATTGATTTTGAGATCATGTTCTTTGGTATTCAAAAATAAAGAGTCCTAGTTAATAAATGGAGATTTGAGAAACAGACCTCATTTTGAATCAAAGCTTCACGGAAAAAAAAAAAAAACCTGGCTACAGAACCAGAAACAAGTCACATAACTTTATAGAACCTTTTTGTAAATAAATAAATAAATAAAACGGTTTTAACAGTATTTCCCAGAAATATAGAAAGAATCAGTAAGACCACCCACAGGAAATGCTCCCCACAGTGTTAAAGGTCAGGGCTCTTCACATTTGTTTTTTTAAAGATGGTGAAATCTATTGCTTTCCAGGAGCACTAGCTCCTCACTCAGGCATCTACCCTGACCATTCTTCCTGGCCACCATTTTTTTTTTTTTTTTGTTCAGTCATGGGCTTGAACTCTGGGCCTGGGCACTGTCCCTCAGCTCTTCAGCTCAAGGTTAGTGCTCTACCACTTGAGCTAGAGTGCCACTTCCGGTTTTCTGGTGGTTTATTGGAAATGAGTATCACCGACTTTCCTGCGCAGGCTGGCTTTGAACCGTAATCCTCAAATCTCAGCCTCCTGTGTAGCGAGGATTACAGGCGTAAACCACTGGTGCCTGCCAGGCCACCCTATTTTTAATGGGAAGTATCAGCCCTGCCAAGAGAGGAATATGGTAATCTCCTTGAGGAACTGCCAGAAGTAGAAAAGAATTCATGTGATTGGTCTGTCTACTGGATCGTAGAATTATATACAAGAGAATATAGTAATTGAAAGGCTCTCCTACAATGTAAATTTTACCATCTATGAAAGGAGATTCCCATGGACCATGCCATCTTAGAAAAACTGTCAAGAAAGACTCAACTCTAGTAATTTTTCTTATAGCTTTAGAAAACTACAGAGCCACTGTAAATTAAAAAGTAATATGGAAAATCGGCAAGCTCAGCCAGGCTCTAGTGGCTTCTTCCTGTAATCCTAGTTACTCAGGATCTGAGGATCACAGTTAAAAGCCATCTGGGAGGGGAAAGTCTCAGAGCCTTGTATCTCTAAACAGAAAAAAAAAGTATAATTCAAGCTGTGACTCAAGTAGTAGAGTGCTAGCAAAATGACTCAGAAAAGTGGATGTGCTAGTGAGAGAACCAACTTGTCAATCCCATTCTCCAACGGGCCTAGGCAAGATACCACTTGCCAGATTGATTAGGAATGTACCAGTGAATGAATATTAATCAAAGCTAAAAGATCTGTGCTGCTTGCCTTCCATAGCTCATCCCTCAGAGAAGCCTATGTTTTCATCAGTGCTCCCAGATTATCTGTGGAGATGATAGGCCACTCGGTGCTGAATAATAATAATAATCGGATGCAAGGTAAATCTAATAGTAATAAAATACCCAATAAGCAATGGAGCTTGACAGGAGGAAATCCATAGAGATGGTTGATATTTGGTGATATAATCAAACAGTCAAGAACATTGATTATAGCCATTCTAACTGGGGTGAGGTGATATCTCAATGCTGTTTTGATTTGCATTTCTTTTATGGCTAGGGAGGTTGAGCATTTCCTCATGTGTCTATTGGTCATCCTTCTTTCCTCTTCAGAGAAGTTTCTCTGCAAGTCTTTAGCCCACTTATTTATTGGGCAGATATTTCTTTGAGGATTTGTTGTTGGAAGATTTAATTTTTTGAGTT
Source organism: Dipodomys ordii (assembly GCF_000151885.1). Classification (NCBI taxonomy): domain Eukaryota; kingdom Metazoa; phylum Chordata; class Mammalia; order Rodentia; family Heteromyidae; genus Dipodomys; species Dipodomys ordii. The sequence continues at coordinate 2,470 of NW_012272138.1, forward strand.
CCAGGTATATTTTAGATATGAGACCCTTGTCCATTGTATGGCTAGTGAAGACCTTCTCCCAATCTGTGGGCTTTCTATTGATTTGGCTAGCTATGTCCTTTGCCATGCAGAAGCTCTAGTCCCATGCTTTCCCTTTTTTTCAATGACTAGCATAGGTATGAGACAAGCAGAAAAGGTCAGATAAGTTGATGTTAGGCAAAATGAATCCCAAGATAAGGATTCAATTTTTTTCTTTCTTACAATTGTTTCTAACATATTTAAAAGATGATTTCTTTGTTGCTTTGTATGTCCCTCTCCCACAGTATAACCCCTGTTTTCACTGTATTTGATGTTGCTATAGTTTGTAGAGGGGAAGGGAAAAAATTGTTTAAATAGGAATATAGGTGGACCCATTGCAACAATGAGATGTACAAGACATTATGTCAAAAAAAAAGAACTTTACAACTTTAGCCAGGGCGGAGGGGGGGG
>NW_012272139.1:0-5256 GCF_000151885.1 Dipodomys ordii
GCCCCGCGGCGCTCACCTCCAGCCCGGGGAGAGACGCCCTCGCGCTGGGCAGCGGGGCGCCCGGAGGTGGCCCCGCGACTCTCGGCGCCAGGGTCCCACTCGCTAGAGGATCCATGCCGGGCTCCCACCACCCGGCGCCACGGACGCTGCTCGACCACGTGACGCGCGGGCCGGGCCGCCAGCTCACGGGGACAAACGGAGGGGCCAATCAGCGGGGGCGCTGGCGGGCTGGGGGCGGGGCCAGGAGGGGCGGGGCCTGAGGGGACCGGGGGCGGGGGTCAGAATACACACCCCCGCCCACCCGCCTCAGTACCGCCGGACCTGGGTACCCAAGACGCTCCAGCAGATCGTAGCCCGGCGTGAGACGGCAGGCGTCACCGCCCCCTTCCCGCCCCCGGCCGGGCTGGCGGAGCCTCAGCTCCAGCTCCTCCGGCTCCCTCCGGACCTGTCAGAGCCAGGGAAGCTCCGACCACAGTCGCCCTGCGCCTGCCCTGGGCTTCCGAGAACGAAGGTGCAAGTGGTCCGACAGTCTACCAGGCCCGTCGCCTCCCGGAACGTGCTGGAAGCCGGGACAGAGGGTGAGAGCCAGTATGCAGTGGATGGAGGCCGGGGCCAAGGGCGTGGGGTGAGGGAGGGATGGCGCCGGCCCGATGGCAGAGGCCCCCGGAGGGCGGAGGGCCTGCGCGGCCCCAGCCGAGCTCGGGTCGCCGTTGCCCATCTCGCACGGCCGCCGAGGCCTCGGAAGCTCTGGGAGAGCCTGGCTCCCTGCTCGGCCGCAGCCCTCACCTCCTCCCGGTGGCCGTGGAGAATCGGGTGGCGCCCCACGCCGGCAGCACGGGTCCTCCGTCCGCGGACCGCGACCCGTTGGTGCCCACTCGGTTCCGCGGACCCCAGGCGCTGCCCGCGCGGTCTGCCGCTGGTGCCGTCCTGCCTGCGGTGGCCGCGCCCACCGAGACTGGAGTGCCCTCCCGAGACTCTGCTTTCCTTTAGATGTAAAGTGCCACACGCCGCGGCAATTGTCACCTCAGAAGCCAGCGCCAGTCAGGTGCATTTTCATCACCAGGATGAGACCGCCAGCACGGGTCGCCACGAAGGGGCCTCCGCTCCTCTCCCTACCCTGTGGGTAACACATCTCTTTGCTAAAACAAGAATTCCAGGTAAGATTTAGAAAAGTGAACCTCTTAAGCAGCTTGTGAGGAAAGAGGCAACATTCTCTTACAAGGAACGAGAAGCAAACAACACTCAGAGTCCAAAAGCACAAAATAACTATCTCCCTCTCTCTTTATGCATCGGATTCAATAGGCACTGAACATGGTAGACAAAAAAGTACTGAATTCATAGGCAAAAAGGACTCGCCAAGTAAGGTTAGAAAAATTAGTTAACTTTGGCAGGGGGAACAATGTTATCTTCAACAAGAGGAAAAGTTTGTTTTGTTGGCGTGTCGTGGGGTTTCAACTTTGGGCCTGGGAGCTATCCCTGGGCTCTTCAGTTCAAGGCCAGCCCTCTACCATCTGAACCACAGTGCTGGTGGTTAATTAGGGATAAGTCTCAGGGACTTTGCTGCCTGCCAGTGGAGCCTGGCAGGAAAATTTTTGGGGGGGCTTTAAAAAAATTTTTTTTGTCATGGGGCATGAACTCAGGGCCTGGGTAAAAGGAAGAATTTTGAAAGCCTTAAAAAAAACACATTAAGCAGGTGTCAGTGGTTCACAACTATCATCTACTCAGGAGGCTGAGATCTGAGGATCTCGGTTAAAAGCCAGCCTGAGAAGGAAAGTCCATGAGACTCTTATCTCCAGTAAACCACCAGAAAACTGGAAGTGGCACTGAGGCTCAAGTGGAAGAGCACTCACCTTGAGCTGAAGAGCTGAGGGATAGCGCTCAGGCCCAGTGTTCAAAGCCCCACGACTGACAACAACAACAACAACACATTGAACAGACATCAAACACATAAAAATGCTCTGGACACCAAAAACACCACAAAAGAGATTCAGGGATTGAAATTATTTGCAACAAATGAGAGACAGGCAAAAGATTAATGACATATCATTTTTTTACTTATTAACATGGCTAAAATAAAAAAATGACAGTGCAGGCAATGGTGTTGTCACTTTCATTATAAAGCTTGGAAGAAGGAACAAATCAGCAGTATGTATCAATATTCTCTTTCATATCCTTTGACTCAGTGAATATACTGTCTCCTACTAGCCATGAATGTGACCAAAGATTGACAAGAATCATAAATACCTAGGTATAAACAGGAAAAATTAAAAAATGACAAGGTCTAACCATAGGGTATGAGTACATTAAGTTAATGACTCATTTTTATGATAGAATGTTATGCTTTAACACTTTAATGTCAGCAAATATATTTATAAAAGTAAAAAAATCAGAGCTGGGCACTGGTGGCTCATGCCTGTAATCCTAGCTACTAAGGAGGCTGAGATCTGAGAATCACCATTCAAACCCAGCCCAGAAAAGACTGTGAGACTCTTGTTACCAGAAAAGTCTGTGAGACTCTTATCACCAATATACCATTAGAAAACCAGAAGTGGTGCTGTGGCTCAAGTGGTAGAGTGCTAGCCTTGAGCTGAAGAGCTCAGGGACAGTGCCCAGGCCCAGAGTTCAAGCCCCACAACTGACCAAAAAAAAAAAAAAAAGTGACCAGCATAACTACAGAGCTTAATTTCTCTTGAGTACAGAGCTTTAATTTACATAGCATCAGTGGCTTAGAGAGTAATGCATCAGACAGTTTTGGTCAAGATCCTCTCATTCAATCCTCAGAAAAACCCTAGGAAATAGGCATTATCAGCCGATTTAAAAGATAAAGGCAAAGTGACAAAACTCAAGTCTGGACTCTGACTAAAAACAATTATGCCTAACTCCAAAGCCTCTACTCTTCACTGTTAAAAGCTGTTTCTCTCAATAGAAGGGGTGGATCTAGATTTTAGAAAAGTCTTGGACTTCCTCGAGGAAAATCCAGTAGAGCTTCTAAACAAGGGATCTGTTGAAGCACTGGACAGAGAGGACTCAGCATCAAAGAGGCTGTCCAGAGAAAAAAAGGTGCCCAAGGACATAAGGATTCTCTTTTTGCTTCTCCCATCTCTCCCAATCACCCAACTCACTATCTACTTGCCTAGTTGATCCGTGGTGGTTTCACTCTCTCTCTTCTGACCACAATGGTAATCTGTGGCAAAGCCAGCCTGTGGAAGAAGAAATAATTACCAGCAACTTGGGTATCTGGAACATACTCAACAGAAAGCCATTGACCCATATCCACTATTCTTTTTTTTTTCCTTTTGGGTCCGGTCGTGGGGCCTGAACTCTGGGCCTGGGCACTGTCCCTCAGCTCTTCAGCTCAAGGTTAGCGCTCTACCACTTGAGCCATGGTGCCACTTCTGGCTTTTTTCTTTTTACTTATGTGGTGCTGAGGAATCAAACCTAGGGCCTTAGGCATGCAAGGCAAGCACTCTACCACTGAGCCACCTTCTCAGCCCCCATATCCACTATTCTATATGGCCCTTGATGGTGCAAAGCTGGGATCCTGCACCCCACATTTCTGCTTTGCCAGCAACAGTTCTCCATCAATGCAGAGAGAGTGCCTTCCTGTAGTGCCCAATGTAAGTCAGAAGCCAGCTTTACCAACACTTGCACAGCCTTGTCATTGGGTCTTTTCGGAGATTTGAGTTCCAGGACCTCTTTTCCAAGCTTAGACATTCCAGTGCCAGCTAGGGCAGCACCCTATCCTCAAAGCCTGGAATTTCTGCACTGCGAAGCCTTTTGACTAAGCTTATAAAACTTAACCAGGCTGGGAAGGTGGCTCAGTGGTAGAGTGCTTGCCTTGCATGCATGAGGCCCTGGGTTCGATTCCTCAGCACCACATAAGCAGGAAAAAAAGCCGGAAGTGGCACCGTGGCTCAAGTGGTAGAGTGCTAGCCTTGAGTTGAAGGGCTGAGGGACAGTGCACCGGCCCAGAGTTCAGGCCCCACTATCGGACCAAAAACAACAACAACCATCATCCATTTCTTTTCTCAGCTATAGAGTTGCTGCTGTTTCTCCAGTTAGTTGCTGGCTTTTTTTTTTTTTTCTTTTGTCAGTTGTGGGCCTGGCCGCTGCACTGTCCCTCAGCTCTTCAGCTCAAGGCTAGCTCTACCACATGAGCCACAGCACCACTTCCGGTTTTCTGGTGGTTTATTGGAGATCAGAGTCTCATGGACTTTCCCGCCTGGGCTGGCTTTGAACCTCGATCCTCAGATCTCAGCCTCCTGAGACAGGTGTGAGCCACCAGCGTCCGGTTCATCATTTTATTTTTGACTTTAAAGTTGCTTATCTTTATATCTAGTCCACAATGAACAAAATCTGTCTCTTCACTAAATATGAGAGGGATGGGCCTTTAGTTGCACTGCAAAGCTAAATGCTGAAGTATTTGCATACTCCATAGTCAACCATATACTTCTTTGCCCATTACTTTACCCTAAAGCCCCGTGGCCTCCAAGCCCTCTCCAATGCATGGAGAAATGTTCACCATTTACACATCAGTTCTTTGTCTGCCACCCTCTGGGGACCGGGAGTGCCGGCTCTGCCTTGCAAAGTGCTGGTAACCAAGCATTTAGGGAAGACGGGTAGCGGGGGACAGGAGTGTACTATGTCTTGGGTTTGCGCTCACCTGTCAAGAGGGAGTACGATCGTGTATGGAATAGAATGGAACCCACTGCTTTTCACAGTCTGCGCGAAGAAAGCATCAAGTTCACTGCGCTAATTAACACCGCTCACCGCGTCACCCCGTGTTGAGCTGCCCGCCGGAGGGCCCAGACCACCCCCGCACCTTGCCCGGCCTAACAGGGAAGAAGCACTGCGGGCCTCAAAGCCTCTGCAGCCGTCCCGCCACCGCCCGGCCCGAGGTGCCGTCCACGGGCTGGACGCGGGCCAGGCCGGGCCACTCCAACCTCGTCACCGGTCACCCGGGCGCGGGCACCCGGCGCACCCCTGCGCCGCGCAGCCACTGTCCCACGAGCCCCCGGCGACGTCGCTCCGCTCCGGGCGAGTGCCCTCCCCGAGGCGCCTTGGCTGACCGGACAAGACGACGCCCGGGCAGGCGGAAAGAAAGAAGTTTCTGGAAGCCCCACGTCAAAGGCGGTCTTGGGCTCCCATTACCCGCACAGTTGACCTCCGAGGCCCGCCCTCGCCTTCCCGACCCCACCTGCTGTCCGCCGAGCCGCCGGTACTGCAGCCCTCCCTGCCCGCCCGCCCCGGGCCGGC
>NW_012272140.1:0-1264 GCF_000151885.1 Dipodomys ordii
AAAAGAAAAAAGCCAGAAGTGGCGCTGTGGCTCAAGAGGTAGAGCGCTAGCCTTGAGCTGAAGAGCTGAGGGACAGCGCCCAGGCCCAGAGTTCAACCTCCCACAACCGACAAAAAAAAAAAAAAAAAGATTTTCACAGACTTTCCTGCCACAGCTGGTTTTGAACTGCGATCCTCAGATCTCAGCTTTCTGAAGAGCTAGGATGACAGGCGTGAGCCACCAGAGCCTGTCATAGGGTAAATTTTTATATGCGATCATATCTCAACAAAATATTTTTTTTAAAAGCTTGGAGCTGGGCTGGATAGCTGGCTCAGTGGTAGAGCGCTTGCCTTGCATGCATGAGGCCCTGGGTTCGATTCCTCAGCACCACATAAGCAAAAAGAAGAAAGCCGGAAGTGGCGTTGTGGCTCAAGTGGTAGAGCGCTAGCCTTGAGCTGAAGAGCTGAAGGACAGCGCCCAGGCCCAGAGTTCAGGCCCACGACCGGATCCCCCCACCCCCCCCAAAAAAAAAAAAAGCTTGGATGCCAGTGACATCCTAGCTACTACAATCCTAGCTACTCAGGAGGCTGAGATCTAAGGATCACAGTTTGAAGCTAGCCTAGGTAGGAAAGTCCCTCTTATTGCCAATTAATCACCAAAAAAGCCCATAGTGGAGCTATGGCTCAAGTGGTAGAGTGCTACCCTTGGGCAAAAAAAAAAAACCTCAGGAACAGCACTCAGGCCCTGAGTTCAGGCCCCAGGAATGGCACTATAAAGAAAAATGAAAAAAAAAAAATCAGCTTGGCTTGTTAGTATATTATGCCTATGATCAGAAGAAGATAATAAGTTTGATGCCAGCCTGGGCAACACAATGAGACCTTGTACCACATCAAACAAAAGCAAAATAAAAATTTTAAGTAAAACTTAGGGAGCTAGCTGGGGCCAGTGGTTCACACCTGTCATTCTAGCTACTCTGGAGGCTGAGATCTAAGGATCACAGTTCAAAGCCATCCCAAGCAGGAAAATACATGAAACTCTTATATCTCCAATAAACCACCAGAAAGCCGGAAGTGGTGCTGTGGCTGAAGTGGTAGAGCACTGCCTTGAGCTGAAGAGCTGAGGGACAGCGCCCAGGCCCAGAGTTCAGGCCCCACGACCGAACCCAAAAAAAAAAAAAAATCCAAGTTGGGGGGCTGGGAAGGTGGCTCAGTGGTAGAGCGCTTGCCTTGCATGCATGAGGCCCTGGGTTCAATTCCTCAGCACCACGTAAGCAAAAAGAAAAAAG
>NW_012272141.1:0-1665 GCF_000151885.1 Dipodomys ordii
TCTCGCTGTTGCATCAGGTCCACCTGTATCCTTATGTACAGTGTCTTCTATTTCCTTATTCTCTCCAAGTCCCTCCCTCCCATCTCCACCCATGAGTTAGAACAACAATGGACATTCAGGTGATAAGAATATCCTGTCCAGTGACCAGGGCCAAATTTATGAATAAAATGGAATTCACTTATTTGTGCTGCCTTTTAAACACCCCTACTTTTTCTTACCCCTTTGCCTAGTTCTAATTTCAGGCTGGGAATGGGCATCAAGAGGAGTATAGCTTGCATGATTGGTCTTTTGCACAGTTTGAGCACTAGGAGCTGAGCCAGAGAAACAACACATGGTATCTATAAATTTGATTGCATTAAGTGGGATGTGGCATAAATTTGATTACTTCTATTTTAATCTGAAGAGATATATAGGTCTCCCAACTAGCTAATTACATATGACAGCAGGGAAAATGGGTAACACATAGCTGTTTGAATAAGCATATAGCTCACTTAGTCTGAACAGAACTGAGCAGATACAAGAGAATGGTTGTGTCAATACCTGCCTATTGGGCCCTTATTCTTTCTTACTGTCCTGCGTACCACAAGAATGCACATTTTGCAGCTCCCTTTTCTTGCTGGCTTCCACATAGGTTTGGCCAATAAGAGGCACAGGCAGAAATCTGGGTCTGAAGGGAAAGGGAGAAACAAGGTCCTTTTCCCATGTTTATTTGCTTAGGGTGTATGGCTAAGACTCTTCTACAACCCTATCACAAAGACAGCCTTGTTACCACTAACTTTTACCAGTGAAAACTATGAAGGTTCCTGTTACAACAAATTTCTGATTGCCTTATTCATCCTGCTGGTTATCAGCCATTGCTCATATAGCCAATCTTCTGCAATTAATTGAAAAAAAATTGAGTTGTATTTCTGATTATAATTAATTGCTACTTTATCAAAGACCTATGGGATTTTTTTCCCCAGTTTGTTTGGCCCACCTCTGTAGACTGTTAGCTATGCCAATGGACAGGTGTCAGTACAAGCAGGATCCCATTTGATACCTTGCCCAGATCTTTCCTGGCAGGATCATCCAAATCCCAGCTGCTGTGTGTTGGCGGCTAATAGCTCCTGGTCATGATTTACTCTTCTCCAGAAACCTGTCTTCACCCTGAAATGTATGTATAGCTATGCTATCCCACCTGGAGGTGGCCCATGGCCCATAATGACTAAAGATACAAACTTCCCCTTAACTACAAGAATGAATGAGGCTGTGGTATCACTCAGGCTCCATTGCTTCCTATGCAAGGAGAGATTTCTGCCTAGCTCAGTGATAGAGTTGCACTGTAATCTCCAACTCTAACTCTGCTTCTAGGGAACCTGAACTAAGAGTGTGTTTATAGAGATAGTGGAGGAAACCTTTCATTTTAGTAAATAGGTAAATGAAGGTGCTGTGCTTCAATTCACAATTGTAATCCTTCACGACCATCCCAGAGGACCATGCGGAGGCAAGCAGGCACAGGAAAAAAGTATTATAAGGTTTATTAGAGAGGCTACATTTCCCAGGAAGGAGCATATGGCATCTGTTCCTATCCAGGTAGGAGGAGGGTCTAGGGGGCAGGAAGTGAGGTAAGTACATGCACAAGTGGGTCTGGGTGGAGAGAGGGTGTGGCCAACTGTCTGGGAGCTC
>NW_012272142.1:0-1043 GCF_000151885.1 Dipodomys ordii
GTGGCGCTGTGGCTCAAGTGGTAGAGCACTAGCCTTGAGCTGAAGAGCTGAGGGACAGCGCCCAGGCCCAGAGTTCAGGCCCCATGACTGGACACCCCCCCCAAAAAAAAGAAAAAGAAAAGTAAGTCAAGCCACCCATGTCCAAACACGCCCTGAAAAGAGGTTCTAAACCATGAGATCCTCACTTCTAATCCCTGCTTCCTCTGTCGCCCCATCCGACAAGCCCTGGATTCTCATCAGACTCTCTTAAAACATGTCTGGGAATCCATAACGTGACCCTCTTACACCAGCATCATTAATTGATAACTCTTTGAGCAAATACAGGTTCAACATCTCCTACTTTCTATAATAAGGTCACAGTAAATAGGACACAAAAGTCCTTGTAAACTCCCTGTGGAGTTTATGTTGTCATGGTGGAAAGAGATGTCTACTACCATGACAACCCTGCACCGGTCTGGCCAGGGCTGATACACACTCATCACAAAACACCAGGCCCATGGTGCTTGCAGGTGAACTGGCAGCGCAATTGTTGTTGATCACGGATCCCCTTTTCCACCCATTTTTCCACATTAAAGTGTATTCACCTCACCAGGCTGTAGCCTAGGCTTTCTGCCTTGAGTTCTATGTTTACGGTTAGCCAGGAAGCCATGTGCTTGCTCAGTTCCATAAGGACATGGAAATTTTTCTTGCATAGTGGCTTGACTCTACAAAAGCACAAGCCCTTGTTCCAGGTCTCTGCTTCCAGCTTAGGCAGGGATGAGCCTCAGGCCTAGGCGGGGACTACCTTCGAACAATGCCTACCCATCTAAACTTGAGCGTTAGAGCTTTTCTTCGGCGTGGCCCCAAACTATGATGCCAATCATAGCTCTGCCAGGCTGCTCCATAGCCTGTACCACAGAGAGGTTATGACTTTGTCATGAAACTGTTCGACATTTAATGTTTTTTTCCTTCATGCATGTGTTTCTAACGCATTTATAAGATTATCTCTTTGTTGCTTTGTAGGTCCCTCCCCCACAGTATAACCCCTGCTTTCACTATATTTG
>NW_012272143.1:0-1146 GCF_000151885.1 Dipodomys ordii
ATCGAACCCAGGGCCTCATGCATGCAAGGCAAGCGCTCTACCATTGAGCCACCTTCCCAGCCCCTTGCATTCTACTTTTTCTCTAAACATTGATCTGGGTTCATCTTTGCTCATCCCCCCTCTCAAGGCCTTTGTCAAGACAGTCTTTGCTCATTCTCATCACACCTTCCAACCCACCTAACCTCTCCCCACCTCCTCACAGTGATCTGCTGTGGCAGGAATGTCATGCCCTGTTCAGGGAGTCATCCTGGAGCACAGAGACTAAATCTTACCTTAATCTCTAGCCTCTAGTTCTGAGTAAAGCCTCTCAAATGGTAATCCCAAGTCGGTGTCCTTCAAATCTTGTCCTACCTCTCCTCGAACCTCCTCCTCCCACCTCCTCCTCCTCGTCCTCCTCCTCGTCCTTGTCCTCCTCCTTCTCGTCCTCCTCCTTCTCCATGCTGTCTTTGTTTTCTTCTGAAACTTGTTAGCCAATGCACCAGGGGCACACTCATTCACTCCACCAACCAGGCAGACCATGTGTCAGTCTAGACAAAGTCAGGAACAAGTTCTTAGTGCTTTGATGGGAGATGCATGGGCAATAGTGACAATAATCTCTACAGGCTTAAGAGAGACATCGAAGGGAAAATGCAGAGTCCCAGAAGAGGAATCCTCTATCTCTGGTGACACCCCCCCGCCCCCCACACCAAAGTTGTAAAGTTCGTTTTTCAACATAACATCTTGTACATCTTGTTGCAATGGGTCCACCTGTATCCCTATGTAAACAATTTGTTTTTTCCCTTCCCCTCCACAAATTATACCAACATCAAATACAGTGAAAACAAGGGTTATACCATGGGGGAGAGACATACAAGGTAACGAAGAAATCATCTTATAAATATCTTAGAAACAATAGCAAGAAAGAAAAACCTTTTGATTCCGTATCTTCAGGTTCATTTCACCTAGCATCAACTTGTCTGACTATTTCTGCTTGACTCAGACATATACTAGTTATTGCAAATAAGGGAAACCATGGGATCTATGTTTCTTTGGACCTGGCTTACTTTACTTAAAATTTTTTTCCAAGTCTTTCCATTTCCTAACAAATGGGGCAATGTCATTCTTTCTGATGGAGGCATAGAATTCCATTGTGTATATATACCACAT
>NW_012272144.1:0-2584 GCF_000151885.1 Dipodomys ordii
AAAAAAAAAAAAAAAAGACTCTCATGGACTTTCCTGCCCAGGCCTTCTTTGAACTCTGATCCTCTTGTCTCAGCCTCTTGAGTAGCTAGGATTACAGGAGTGAGCCACTGGTGCCTGGTGCTATTTTCATTTTATCAATAGAAAACAAGAATTGGTTTTCATGTACATTGTTATAGATATGCTTACAAAGTACATCCAACTTATGCAGCAGAAACTGCTTACATTTTAATTTAAATAATCTGCCTTTGCACTTTTTTTTTTTAAAGGTAGTATCTTCCCCAGGAGATGTAGCTGAAAAAGCTGACAGAATTATTACAATGCTGCCTACCAGTATTAATACAGTAGAAGTTTATTCTGGAACACATGGAATTCTCAAGTATGTATTTCTCAACTATGGATATTTTCTTGTCAGGAGTTTTACTTATGTTAGAACTAATGAGAAATTACAATTACGTTTGTTAGGCCTTTCTGTACTGTTTTGTTATTTCATAAAGTGAACAGTGTGGTTTCTTTCTCATTATTAGGGTGTGTTTTTTTCACTGAAGTGAAGAATATGACTTTTGGGACTAACTTGTTTCTTTCCTTTAACTCTTGCATTAAAGTTAGCCTTTCCTTGGTAACATTTTTAAGAGACTTTTAAAGCTTATATTTTAAACTGTACAACTATTAAAAGCATAATTTTCATAGAAAAAGGGTTCTATGAAAAATAAAACCAAACATTGGAAGGAACACTACTGACATTTTATAGTATAATAAAAGGTTATTGTATATCCTTCGGGTTAGTACATCTGTAATAAGAACTAAAGGGAAGTTGGACTTAAAATTAGCAGTAGCTCTTTAAATAAAATAAAATGTAGGTCAGAGTTTCCTAGCCAGTGCCTATCTTTCCTGGCTCTGTGAACCTTTTGGTTAATTGTTGCTTATTGCCAAAATCCTTGTGGTTATGTTAGAAAGACATGTTTGAATTCTCTTTTGTGGTTTTACTAGTTCCTATTTCTAACTTGTTTTGTTGAATTTCTGCAAAGAGTGCCAAACCTTTAGGATCTTTAGACTCATACAATGTGAAAAGAAGGAGTTTAGTTTTATGAAACTGTAATACATGGCATTTGAGGTTTTTGGAAACTGAGTTGCTCTGGAAAACTAACAAACTTAGAAGTGAAAGACACTTGGATATTAGGCAGAAAACTGATAAGATAAATGTTTAGATTTCAGAGATAGTTGAAAGACATTCATTTTATATGGAGCTTGCCAGGCCCACAGTGTGTGTGGTCCCGAGGTATCTTAGCTGACTCATTACCCAGCCTGTTTCAGTTATGGCCCTGCTTTACCTCTCAAGGAATAGTTATGAAAAGCTTGTATGGAGACACACCCCTACATTTATTAATATCTTTACTTTGGAGGATAGTGGACAGTGGATCAAGTTTGTGCAGTCCTTTGCAAGACTTTTCCTTTTTATTCCATGTAATTTGCTTCTTAGGGATGATTCTTTATTTTCTTCTGGGCCAGGATCATTTCCTCATATCTAATGCATATGTAACTTTTAAGATAATCTCCCATTTCTTTTAAAATTTTAAGATCTTAAAAATAGCAAAATAATAGAAGACTGATAAACTTAATTCTTATTTTTTAAGTTACATAAAATCTACATACTGAGGTGATCTCTAGTAGAGATCTACTGTGTTTCTTTTGTGGAATATGCTAGATCACTGTATTTCTTTGTTTCCTTTTATGTTCTAAATATCAATAGGTCAGATTTACAAGGTTACAGTTTAACATGGATCCATCTAATGTCCCATGCTTCTTGATAAGTCACGCCTCCCATGATTTCCTTTATTCTGTTTATAATCACTGCATTTGAACTAGAACAGTTAATATGTCTTAAACTTAGCTAATTTTGTGTTATATATTTTTCTATAGAAATATTTTACTTTTGGTAGTTCTTATCAATGACTTTTTTCTATATTTTCCTTTAATGTTTATATTTATTGAGTTCTAATTTTCCAGTCATGACTCTGTGTCCTCTAGGTTAGTATATCTGAAGTAAGAACTTAGGGAAATTTGATTTGAAGGTTAGCCATTGTTCTTTCAGTAAGTTGTAAGTTAGGTCAACATCACCCAGCTATTAAAAGCTTCCTTGTAGACAGCAAGGGAACTATGTAGGTATGTATTCTGCACTTATAAACAAATATACTTTTGTATAAGAATCTCATTTAAATATTTGTGTAAAATACCACACATGAAAAGATTATATGCCTCTTTATCAATGTATGTTTTAATTCATCATGAAAAACAAAAACCCTGAAATTTCTCCATTCATTTCTATTTTTCCTTTCTTACCTTCTTAATATTTTATTTTTTTATAAAGTTTTACTTATTAAGTGAAAGCATATGTTATCCTAAAGCAATCATTAGATTTAACTTTCAGTTTTTTATGCTTATTCTGCATGTGGGAATGATATGGATATATGCAATTTGCAGTGCAGCTTGTTAATGACAAATCATTTTTTTTGCGGGGGGAGGTCCGGTCGTGGGGCCTGAACTCTGGGCCTGGGCACTGTCCCTCAGCTCTTCAGCTCAAGGCTAG
>NW_012272145.1:0-1283 GCF_000151885.1 Dipodomys ordii
CTTTCCTGCCTGGGCTGGCTTCAAACCTCGATCCTCAGATCTCAGCCTCCTTGGGTAGCTAGGATTATAGACATAAGACACTGGTGCTTGACTAAATAAATGTTTAAATATTGACAGGCCATAAAGAGCATGACTGACAGACAGACAGACAGACAGACACAGACAGACAGACTCAAAGGCTTCTGGTGCAGACTGGGCCTGGCTCCCTACATTAATTTGTCTTCTCTTTTCTTTTCTTTTGTTATTGGTGGTGGTCATGGGGCTTCAACTCAAGGCCTAGGCATTGTCTTTAAGCTTTTTTGCTCAAGGCCAGCACTCTACCACTTTGAGCCTCAGCCCTGCTTCCAGTTTTGTTTTGTTTTTAGGTGGTTCATTGGAGACCAGAGTCTCATGGCCTTTTTGCCTGGGCTGGCTTCAAACCATGATCCTCAGATCACAGCCTCCTGAGTAGCTAGGATGACAAATGTGAGCCACCGATACCTGGCTATTAGCCCATTTTTCTATTGCTGGGATAAAATAGCAGAGGCTGAATACTTTATAAAGGAGAGATTTAGTTAGCCCACAGTTTAGAGACTGAGAGCCCAAGATTGGAAATCGCCATCAACATGGCCTCTGGCGAGGTCCCTTGGTGAAGACACATCATGGCAGATGGCAGGTAGAAGGAGCATATGGAAGAAGTAGAGGTCAGGCAGGAAAGTCTGTGAGACTCTGATCTCCCATGAGCCACCAGAAAACCGGAAGTGGTGCTGTGGCTCAAGGGGTAGAGCGCTCACCTTGAGCTGAAGAGCTGAGGGACAGCGCCCAAGCCCAGAGTTCAAGCCCCACAACAGACAAAAAAAAAAAGGATAGGAAGCTGAGCAAGGGAACAGTCCAGCCAGGGCCTCGCACTAGGCCTCACCTCTCAGAGCCCCCCCCAATAGAGCCCAGTCTCCTGCACCCCCAAACCTAGAGCACCCCTCATCGGCCATGCAGCTCCCTCTGCTATGGCCCACGTGGCCTGGCTGGAGGCCTTGATCTAGGACTGGTAATGGGGTTGCTGCTAATAATACACTGAGTGGCCGAGCACTAGTGACTCACACCTGTAATCCCAGCTACTCAGGAGGCTGAGATCTGAGAGGATCGAAATTCAAAGCCAGCTGAGACAGAAAAGTCTATGAGATTCTTCTCTCCAATTCGCCAGCACAAAAAAAAAAAAAAAAAGAAGCTGGAAGTAGAGCTGTGACTCAAAGCCTTGAGCAGAAAAGTGAAGCAAGAACGCAAGGCCCTGAGTTCAAACCCCAGTG
>NW_012272146.1:0-1494 GCF_000151885.1 Dipodomys ordii
GAGGCTGCAATGCTTGGTAAGAAATGTACGCATAATCCTGCCCATGTAATTGTAACCCCTCTGTACAGTATGTTCACAAATAAAATAATAATAATAAAATTTCAAAAAAAAAAAAGAATATTTTGGCCTGTGCCAAGGAGACCTAGGTTTTCGCTTATTCCATCCTGTAATGTTTTCAGGCTGTCTGCTTTGACTCTGAGATCTTTGATTCATTTGGAGTTGATTCTGGTGCAAGATGATATATAAGAATCCAGCTTTAGCTTTCTACATGTAATTAACCAATTTTGTCAGCACCATTTACTGAAGAGGAAGTCTTTCTTCCATTCTATTTTTTTAGCTCCCTTATCAAAGATTAGATGGCTATAGGTCTGTCACATCAACAAGAGCAAGGATAAGAACCACATGGTTATCTCAATAGATGCAGAAAAAGCATTTGACAACATCCAACACCCCTTTATGATGAAGGCTTTGGAAAAACTAGGAATCCAGGGAACATTCCTCAATACAATAAAGACTATATATGACAAACTTACAGCCAGCATTATACTTAGTGGTGAAAAACTAAAGGCATTTCCTCTTAACTCAGGAATGAGACAAGGATGTCCACTTTCTCCACTACTCTTCAATTTAGTATTAGAATGCCTAGCTACAGCAATAAGATAAGATGCAAACATAAAAGGGATACAAATAGGGAAAGAAGAAGTAAAACTCTCCCTCTTTGCAGATAACCTGATCTTGTATTTAAAGAATCCCATGGACTCCACTCCCAAATTTCTCAAGCTGATTCAGAACTTTGGCAAAGTAGCAGGGTATAAAATTAACCCTCAAAAATCAATGGCTTTTCTGTATGTCAACAATGAGTAAAGTGTGGCTGAAATTAGGAAAGCAACTCCTTTTGTAATAGCCCCATAAAAAAATAAAATACCTAGGAATTAACTTAACCAAAGAAGTGAAGGACCTCTATGATGAAAACTTTAAAAACCTGAAAAAGGAAATCAAATCAGAATTTAGAAAGTGGAAAAACCTCCCAGGCTCCTGGATTGGAATGATCAAAATCATGAAAATGGCAATACTTCCCAAGGCTATCTACAAATTTAATGCAATACCTATCAATATTCCAATCTCATTCTTCAAGGAAATAGAAGAGGCAAATCCAAAAATTCATATGGAACAATAAAAGACCCCGAACAGCAAAAACAATCTTCAACAGAAAGAACAGTGCTGGAAGAATATCAATACCAAATTTCAAACTACTACAAAGCCATAGTAAACAAAACAGCTTGGTACTGGCACAAGAAGAGATCTCAAAATGGAACAGAATTGAAAACCCAGAAGTAATGTCTTTTTAAAATTAGATTTGCACATGACAACTTGTACTTCTCATTGTTGCAACAGGTCCATCTGTATCCTTAAACAACTGGTTTTTCCCCATCTCCTCCACAAGTTATACTGACATCAAATATAGTGAAAGCAGGGGTTATACTGTGGGGGAGG
>NW_012272147.1:0-27746 GCF_000151885.1 Dipodomys ordii
GTAAGTAAGGCGTGGAAAATTGGCACGCGTCCAACATAAACGTGTTTGGCGTCCAGCTGGCAGCGCTGGAGGGTTATTGTGAGCTTTTGGCCTTGGGTGGAGGAGGAATTGCGCTTGTCCTGTGTAGGGCTGATTCGGCAGGAACCGGCCGGCCCTCGGCATGTCCGGGATCACGGGGTTATCGCCTCGTTGTGGTGGGACATTGAGCTGTTTTTATTGGAGTTGTTCATGGTGTTGTGTAAGTTTTGTATGTCCTTGTGTTACCCTTTTTTTGGCAGGCACTTTATTTCTGTGGAAAATTTTCCCCTTGGGGTTGGGTTATTGTTGTGTTTCGCTTTCGAGCCTTCATATTTTGTGCTTTTTCCGGGGACTGTTTTTCTCTGCTGACTATGGTGTGCCACCGTCTTTTGCTGTCCTGTGATCGCTTTGTGCTTTCCTTAGACCTGACTGTTTTTCCTGAAATGCCTTGGGACGGGGCTGATTTAGACCCTGAGGAAGATGACGCTGCCCTGCTCTCTGTTTTTGAGATTCCTCCTGCACCGTCTTTGTCGGATACTCTGTGGGAGGAAGATTTGGAGACACCTTCTTCCCCGGACTCTTCAGCTGCGGGGTTTGAGGCTGCGGACCTACCGCTGCGTGAGTTACACACTCCTCCCGTCCAGTGTGACTCTGTGGATGATAATGGCTACACTAGTGATTTGAGTATTGATCTGTTCTGTTATGAACAAATGCCCTCTTCTGTGGGGTCTTCTGGGATTTCTGAAGATGATTATAGGTCTCCCGCTTGTGAATCATACTGTCTCAATTGTTATGATGTTCGATTGCGTGGCCTGGCCTCTCACTGTGCTTTGTGTTATCTTCGAATCACCGCCGATTCCCTTGCGTGTAAGTACTTGACGCCAGCTGGCCATATTTTGTTCATTATATAGATCATCACGTCAGATAATTGTTCTGTTTTTTACAGCTGATGCCATGTCCCCGGAGGCTCTAGGCGTTCCCAGTAAACGCCCTAGGGAGGATGTTGACACGGATGAGGAGGACGCGCCAAATCCAAAGAGGGTGGAGTCTCAAGAATAAAAGAACGGCGCTTATCTTAACAGGGTAGATTCTTCCTTTAGAATCTCATTATGCCGGTGGCAAATCCGTTTTCTAGCCTCCACGAGGTTAGAACTTTATTGCTTCTTACTCGCAAACGCTGCTGCCGGTGTAAGCGTTGGCTGTGTGGAACCCCACTAACGCAGGCTGTTATTTTTGCTAAAAAACAATATAAGGATATTTTAAAGCCCGCGGTGCCTAGCGACGTTGCTATTCGCAGCTACTCTTTTTTGCGCGCGTTCGTGTTTAATCATTGTGATTTTTCTACTCCAGGTCGCATAGTGGCTTCGCTGGCTTTCTTTTCCTTTCTTGTCGATCGCTGTGAGGAGAAGCATCCACAGTTCCAGATCTGCTTAAACATCATCTCTGAGACTATATGGCAAGCCTTCCACAGTGGCACCGAGTAAAGCTGTGTAGTCCTCTTGTTCAAGAGAAGCCTTTGTGTGCTGTTTCTCCTGTTTCCGATTCAATGGAGGGTAAAAAATGTGCGTTTGAAGAGGTGGCCTTTTATGAGGTCAAGAACGAGCCAGGGTGGGAATCGTGCTTTACTAATTTTGCTAAAGTGTGTTTACTACCAGGAGAGATTTATAGATTAGAATGCAGCATTCAAATTAATAGAGGAGTTTATTGTGAGGGTAATGGAGCGACTATTTTGGTCTGTGACAATTGTGAACATGCTTTTTTTCAGGTGGAATATCTAGCTTTGATGCTTACCGAGGCCAAGGTGTGGGGAGTAACATTTAAAAATGTACATTTTAAAAAACAGGAATTGAGCGAAGGATGTCTATTTAAATGTTTGAGTTTTATTCATCTGCAAAATTGTAGTTTTACCGGATGGACAAGGCCGGCGATTCAATTACATATGGGAGGTAGAATAGTTGGCTGTAAATTTAAGGGATGTTTTAGAGGTATCAAAGCCTTGGGGAGACTTTTTGTGGCGATCAAGAGATGTGTATTTGAAAAGTGTGTGATGTGTATAATTAGCAGTGCGCCATGTAAGCTGTCTCATAATTTTTGTCTGTATTCTCATTCCTTTGCCATGATTAAAGGGACAGCTGTGATTCGTGGAAATGTAATTTATCATGGAGATGAGGGTGTTAATAATCGAAACATGATTACATGTGTGGAGGGAAAGGCTTTGCCCATGTTCGATATTCATGTGGCAAGTAATCACTTGTGTCCTTCCCCAGTGTTTGAAAAAAATGTTTTAAACAATGCGAAGATGTTTGTCGGTTGCAGACGTTCTGCTTTTTGTTTTTCTCAATGTAGTTTGCTTTCCTCTGTCGTCTATACGGATGATGGTTCTTCCCCAGTGACTTTTAGAAACTCCCAGCATCAAGAAAGCAGAGTGCTTAAAGTGATCGATTTTGAAGTCAGTGATCAGACGGAGTCTTACTGCGACTGCGGGAAGAAGCATCCAACTCCTTTCATCACTATCGCCAACGTGACCACTCAATCAACATTTGGAGATAATTTATCTGTTTTGCGTTGTCCAGATTATTCATCAGGTGAAGAATGAGCGAAAGTGAAAATTGGGGAGCGGTAAATTTGTGGTATGATCAGGCGCTAGCTTTTATATGGTTGTTATGTATAATATATTTGACATGTTTTACTGCTATATTTACTATAGCCTCATTTAAAAGAACATGTGGGGATTTTTGTAAGTTGATATTATCTATGCTGCCTGTACTTCGCCTGATATTGCACTTTTCCCTTCCCGATTGCGGCACCGATAGAATCTTGGACGGGTTTGCCACTTGCATGTTAGTGATCAGTGCAGTGGTTTTCACTTACTATTTTATGCATTCAAATGGCGAAGTGGTCATGTTTTTTCTGCTTTTCAGCCAAGTATTATTTTTTTTGTCTTTTAAGTCTGTATACTGTGCTTATCCTGATTGCCCTGCTGTTTCTCCTACGAAACCTATTAAACTTTTTGCGCTTGTTTGTTGTGTCTAGAGGACCGATAATTACCACAATGCTTGTATTTCTCCTGTTGGCTGTGACATTATATGTGCTGGCAAATGTCATCTCATTTTTAGTAAAATGTAAGAGTCGGCGGTACTACGTTGATGTGGAGAGAGGAGACATCTCCGAAGAGGACAACTAGATGGCGCTGTGTACCCACAATGCTGCTGCTTCTGCACTTAAATAACCCCATGTAGCTTTTAAGCAAAAAGATGCTAGGGTGCACACGAAGCGGTTTTACTAGAAGACCGCTTCGAGCACCTTTCCCCATATTTATCCAGTTTATTAAATGGTAACGCTTTAACATGTTTTTCGTGAGGCATTACAGCCCCGTTATTGCTTCAATACTCGCTAATTCATTAATACCAAAAAAATCAAATAAAATGAGTTGAAAATGTTTTTTATTTGTGATTTTGGTAATATCTGATCCATCGCTCACGGTCACTAATAACACGGTGTATTTTTAGTAAAATTTCATATAGTTTAGTCTGAACATTTAAATACATAGGGGTCAATTCACATTGCGCGCTCATATACATCCATTGTTGACTTTGACACGTAGGGGTGGTGGTGTACACGATCCAATCATAAGATGAGTGTAAGGAATGGTAGGCAAAGATATCTTTTAATAATAGGGTGATTGCTAAGGGTAGGCCTTTAGTATAAGTATTAATAAATCTGTTTAGCTGAGCGGGTTGCATTTTGGGGCTCAGTATATGATATTTAGCTTGAATTTTTAGTGTGGATATATTTCCACTTAAATCTTTTCGCGGGTTCATATTATGTAATACCACAAACAGATAGTACCCGCTGCACGAGGGATATTTTTCAAATAGTTTTGAAGGAAACGCGTGAAAAAATTTTGCAATAGGGCTGTTCCCTCCTAAATTTTCCATACACTCATCAATGATAATGGCTATGGGTCCGGTTTTGGCCGCCTGTACAAATTTATTATTTGGATGCCCTAAATCATAATTTTCTTCGTTTAAGAGATCCTTGTACGATAGTTGCGCGAATCGAGGAGTTAATGTACCAGTCTGAGGCACAATTTCACCATTCTTTCCCATGTTATAGTTTCCCTCTATAATTTGTGCTTTCCATGACATAATTTCCTGTGGGGGGATCATGTCTGCATAAGGGGTTACAAAGAATATAGTCTCCGGGGCGGGATTTAATAATTTGGACGACATAAGATTTCTCAATAATTGGGATTTTCCACTACCAGTTGGACCATATATGACCCCAATCACCGGTTGAGTATCACCATTTAAACTACCGCACAATCCATATTTCAAACATTTATTTTCATTTAATATCATTTTTTCAACTAGGGCATTTTCATCGGCTAAATCTTTTAATAAGTTTTCTCCAGCGAGAGAAAGAAGTTCGTTTAGACATGAAAAAGATTTTAGTGGTTTTAGACCCTCATGGAAATTCATATTTTTTAAACTGGTTTGTAAAGCTTCCAATTTGTCCCATAGATTAGTTACATGTTCCACGGTAGCTCCATCCAGCAAGGGTCGGTATTCCTGGGATTTGGATGGTTTTTGCAATAAGGTCTGAGCTCCACCTCGTCCACCCAGTATAAAGTGGGATCTGTCCATGGTCTCACCGTTCTGGTGAGGGTGGCTTCTGTCACAGTGAACGGATGAGTTCCGGCTTGCTTGGAAGCAAGTGTTTTCTTTAGAGTCATTCTGGACGTCGTAAATCTCTCTTCCGTCTGCTGGCGAGATGCATAGTAACAAGCTCTTAAAATATCATAAGTGAGAGCTGTAGTGTCGTGACCTTTGGCCCTTAATTTTCCGGAGGATGCTCTCTGACAGTTATCGCACCATATTTCTTTTAGAGCATACATCTTTGGAGCTAAAAACACAGACTTTGGGGCATATGCGGGCTGATTACAGCGTTCGCATCTTGTCTCACATTCTACTAACCATGTTAAGGAAGGATCATGCTCATCAAAGATTAAATTATTGCTGTTTTCTTTAAGTCTATGCTTACCTTTGGTCTCCATCAGTCTATGCCCTGTTTCTGTCACGAACAAACTGTCAGTATCTCCGTAAATCGATTTTAAAATTCTGCGGTCCCAAGGTCGTCCCCAATCTTCAGAATATAAAAATTCCGCCCATTCGGAAGTGAAAGCGCGGGTCCAGGCGAGAACAAATGACGCGATTTGGGATGGGTAGCGGTTATTATCTATTTGTGGGGAAGTATTTTCTATCATTTGAAGGCATAGGTGAGAATCGTCAGATTGCAAGAAAGTGATTGGCTTAAACTTATATGTCACGTGATCTGTGTCAGAATTTGCATATAAAGTGTCTATGGCGGGAGGGGCCTTTTTAGTTGGCGGTTCCGCATCATCGGAGCGCGGTACGTCATCGCGAAGCGAAGCCGGTGAGTAACAGGCGGTGAATTCTGGGATAACACGGGCGCTTAGATTATCTGTCTCTATGTAACAGGTGGCGCTTACAAAAGCTTTACCACTGGCTATGTCTTTCATGATGTCACTTGTAATTTGATCCGGAAACAGTATTTTTTTATTATCTAACCTGGTGGCAAAGGAACCGTACAGTGCGTTTGACAACAGTTTAGCGATGCTTCGCTGTGTGCTGTTGTGGTTTTTTTCCGCGGCCTCTTTTGCCGCTATATTAGTGGCTACGTATTCTCTTGCCACGCAATTCCACTGCTCAAATACTGTAACTCGCTCATCTGGGACCAACCTAATCTTCCATCCTCGATTATGCAAAGTAATGGCATCGATGGACGTGCATACTTCGCCTCTTAAATTTTCATTTGTCCAGCAAAGACGCCCGCCTTTTCTCGAACAAAATGGCGGTAAAACATCTAAGTATTCTTCGGCAGGGGCGTCAGCATCAATTACAACAATGGCCGGTAACAGGGCAGGGTCAAAATAGGAAATTTTGTCACCGGTTGCAAAGCGTTTTGAATACTGATAGAGAGCCAAGTTTCTGTCAAAGGGATTAAGTGGTGGGCCAAAGGGCATGGGATGCGTTAATGCGCTGGCATACATTCCGGAAATATCATAAACATAAATAGGTTCCTCAAAAACACCTATGTAAGTGGGGTAGCACCGTCCCCCTCTGATGCTTTCTCTTACAAAATCATAAATGTCGTGTGACGGGGCCAGAAGAGTATTCGACAAATGATGTTTTTCTAACTTTTGAGTCTTAAACACCAGTTGCTTAAAAATTGCAAAAGAATTTGAGCTAATTGTTGGACGCTGAAAAACATTAAAATTACAAGCTATCATATGCAAGCTTTTTTGTATAAAGTTTAAATATGAATCATACAGACAATGTACTAATTGTGAAGTAACAATAACATCTTGAACACAATATGCCAAAACATTTTTTATAATGTCATAATTTTTGATTTGTGAACTTTTCCACAGATCTTTATTAAAAGTGTACTCTTCTTCGGAATCCCAATAAGCGACGTCTGGAAATCCGTCTTGATCTACCAGGTAGGATCCTTTCATAAAAAATTCATTTATGGCTTTGTAAGGGCAATAACCCTTTGTAGCTTTTAAATTATAGGCTTCGGCCGCCTTTCTTAAACTGGTGTGGGTTAATTGGAATGTATCACGGACCATAAATTTTACAAATTGATGTTGCATGTCGGATGCGGTTACTATGCCCTCTTGCCAAGCAGCAAAATTTGGCTTTTTTTCAAACTTTGGATTAGGTAAAGCTATGGTTATATCATTAAATAAAATTTTACCGTTTCTGGGTAAAAAATTCCGTCTCACTAAAAAACAGTCGTCCAGATCATTGTTAGTGTTTAATACCTGAGCGGCAAGCACGATTTCATCAAATCCGTTTATGTTGTGTCCAATCACATATATTTCATAAAAGGAAGGATCGCCCGACCACTTGTGTTTTTTAAGTTCTTCAAACGATATTTCTTCTTCTTTGTTGACGCCCAATTCGTCTTTTAAAAGCACAAGTTTGGGATTAGCGCATAAAAATTGATTCCATAGTTTTTTAACAAAATGATCTTGAACTTTATCTCTGAACATTTTGAACTTTGTCCCCACCGCCCTCTTTCTGTGGTCTAGGCAGTAAAATATACATTGCTGACGGTTCCAAACATCCCATTTACATTGTAAAGCTATTTCTGCTATCTCACTGACCATTTGTTTGTGCCCCGTGACCCGAAAAACAAGTAAAAATGGAATTAATTGTTTGCCAAAGGCTCCATGCCAGGTATAAGTTTCAATGTCATAAGTGATATAGACACGTTGTGTATGACTTACGGAGCCAATGGGAAAAAAAGATATTTTTTTCCACCAGTCACATGTTGAAGAATTTACATGGTGAAAATAAAAATCTCTTCTTCTGACTGAACATGAATGCGTGTTTTTAAAAAAACTACCACAAAATTCACATTTATTAATACTGTCAATTGATTTAATTAAAAACACCTGGTTGTCTTTAATCAAAATGTTGAGTGTTAAAAAATCGTGATTATTAACATTAATACTACTTTGTAAAAATTTTCCCCTTTTATATTTATATATATGCGCCTGTTTTATCGGCCACACGCTTAGCTTTTGGTGCGCGTTTTGGGGCGTGACATCCAGATCCTTCGGAGATACTAAAGAGTGAACAGCAAACAGGTTTTCAACCCCAGCACAAAAGAATCTGTGATATTTTACATGAATGTTACTCCCATTTTCGTGAACTCCATAGGCATTTAAAGTAGCTCTTTTAGCTATTACTGTGGATCTCAAGGCGCCAGTGTTACTGGTTCGTTCATTTGTGGAAGAGGCTGTCCAAACCGTCTCAATCGAGAAGCATGAGCTATCACTCTCCGATTTATGTTCTGAATTTCTCTGTTCTGGGAGAATATTACCGGACCCGTCACTTTGAATCTGAAAGATAATTCAACAGAATCAATTTCCATATCATTAATGTTAACCTGTTCTAGTATATCTTGAATGCCTCCGCTATTTTCTTGAAATGATATATCACTCATAAGCTGATCTAGGTCCTCGGCAGTGTGTTGATTTTCAGCTCGTTCCACAATGCCGCTTAAATCACGAGTGATTCGCCTCATAAGTGAGGTGAATGCTCCCGAACCATGGTTGTTCCACAGTCTGGTAAACATTACTCTCCCTTCATCTGATCGGGCTCTCAGAATTACTTGAGCTAAATTAACATTTACATGTTGATTAAAAGGCCTAGTTGCGATTAAAACGGAATGTAAATAATTTAATGTTGTAGCAATGTGTTCTGCTATAAAAAAGTAAGTGACCCATCTTATCAAAAATGGCTCTGAAATTCCCTCTATAATGTGCACTCTAGTCATGATTTCATAAAAGGTAATTGGAAATCTAAAAAACTGTTCCTCCCTTTCGGAAGAGGTAAGTTCCTCCTGCAATAGCCGAATAACCGCGGCAATTGTTTCCCTCACTTGATCACTAAATGGGATTTCTGGACCTTCTACATCACTGGCTTCACTCTCAGATGTGCTAGGGGGAGAAGGTGGCGCGCGACGCCTTCGTCGCGTTCTAAATGGCAAACTTTCTATAAATCTCTGAACTACTTCTCCTCTGCGACGTCGCATTTCTTCTGTCACTGCTCTTCCTCCTTCTCTTGGTCGCAACGTAAAAGCACCCCCATGCATGTTTACGGCCGTGTCATTTGGTAAGGTGAGAGCACTGATAATTGATTTTAGCATTTGTATTATGTCTAGGTTGCTGGTGTCCAATTGGATTTGAGAAAAGTGATCCATAAAGTATCGTAACCAGTCCACACTAAAAGGTATGTTGAGCAAATTTTCTTCTTGAACAGTATTTGAAAGTAAAAAATTAAAGAAAGCTACTTTTAGCTGCCTAATAATCTGCAATATTTCCACATCTTCATCGCTTGCATGCGCCATTCTGCTTCTGTCCGCTAAACCCCATATAGCTTCTCTGCATGTGTTCAAGTCTTTGTATGAGTCTAAAAACAGTTGTTGGATATTAATGGGCTGATTATGTATTTGAGTCAGACCATAGCCGTGAAACGGGCGTAATAAAGCAAGATCGGCTGTTACTCTGTCCGCCAAGATACTTTGCTGTATCTGCCTCAGTGTTTCATCAAAATTGCCAAAGTCCAAAAACCTGTGATAAGCTCCAGTATTGACCACATAGGAACATGTTCCCACCATAGACCAATCCATAATTTGAAGCATTGGTCTTGTATATTGTTCATATTTGATATTGCTAAAAGTCCTCTCATCAAATACATAATCATTACACTTTCTTAATATGTAATTGTATCCTAACAAAAAATGAGGTGGTGGGTACATATATAAGGGCCAATGTAATGTTGGAGGACTTCTTGGGGCCAAATTTAAAAGCATAGTTCTTTGATAATCATAGATATACGTAGACATCCATTTTAAACCAGCGCTAGTTATGGATGCCCGTGTCCAGTTTTGAGCATTGTTCCAAATATTTCGCTGCGGTCGAAAAAGTTCCATAGTATGAACGGTTTGTCCAGTAAGTCGCGCACACTCCAATGCATTCTGAAAAGAAGACATATGACCTTTCAGATGCATCCTGTACTTCGACATATGAAAAATCTTGGAGAAAAGCATATATCAAATGAAGAACCTTGTGGTGTAGCTAGTTTGCAGTCGGACCCTGAACAACACCATCGCTCTCAGTTAAAAAAAGATCTTTGCGAAGCGTCCTTTCCTTCTAGCAATCTTTTTAGGGATGAATCGGAACCTTCTGATATGAGAAATGTTAAATATCAGAGCGGTGAATTAGTAAAGTTAGATAAAGATGTTATTGAGGAGGAGGATTTTCAATTTGATGAGACTACCGCTCTCCAAAAAGCTAAGTGTAACATAGAGGCGGCTAATCTGAAAACGGCTTACGAACAGACCACAAAACAAGAAGCCAATTTTCAAAAGATGTTTTCAAACACAGTGAGAACATTGATAGGAAGGGAGGAGACTACTATCGGCCTTTTACATTTATGGGATTTTATTGAAAATTTTGCAAACCGTCCTCACCAGAAAAGTTTGATAGCGCAGATGTATTTGATCGCCGAACATTGTTCCGGTCAGGAATTGTTAAGAGAAAGTCTTTTAAACATCAATGAGGCCGAAAATAGGTGGTTAGTGGATATGATAAATGTTCTTCAGACAATAATTGTTCAAGAAAGACAAATGGGTATCGGTGAGAAGGTATCGGCTATTAACTATTCAGTGATGACTCTGGGTAAATTTTATGCTAGGAAAATTTATAACGCTCGTTTTGTACCATTAGATAAAGTGGTAAAAATTGAAACATTTTTTATGAGACTTGTCATGCAGATCTTAACTTTAAGTGTAAATTTGGGAATGTATAGAAATCAGCAGCTGCAGAGACTAACTAGCAGCAGTAGATACAGAGGTTTATCTGATGTGGAGCTTTATGAACATTTGCAAGATGTTCTTAAACATTCAAACAGTTTTACATAACTGTTTATGATTTCACAGCTCCCGATGTCTATACCTGATCGTGTAACTAATCAACCTAAGGCAAATAGGTTTGATGCTATTCTTCAAGCAGTTGTGCCATCTAGAAATGATCCGACACCCGATAAAATTGTCGCTATTCTTTCATCTTTACTGAAAAAGGGGGTTATAAGAAAAGATGAAACAGCAGAAATGTATAATGCACTGTTGGATAGAATTTCCAAATATAATAGTTCCGGTTTACAAAATAATCTGGATACGTTGCTGCTAGACATTAGAAATAGAATCAGTTTAAAAGAAAGAGCAAGCCTTGGAAATTCTGGAAGCTTAGTTGCTTTCAATGCTTTTCTAGAATCTCTACCAGCTGTAGTTACTAAAGGTCAAGCGGATTATTTAAATTTTATCTCCTGCCTTAGAGTTTTGGTTAGCGAAGTACCTTCTTCCGAGGTGTACAGAAGTGGTCCATTTTTTTATTTTCACACTACACGAAATGGTTTACAAAGTGTGAATTTAACAAGAGCCTTCCAAACTTTGAGTCCATTATGGGGAGTAAAAACTCCAATGTATCATCAAACTTCAATTGGCTCGCTTTTAGATGCAAATTGCCGTTTGCTCTTGTTACTAGTGGCCCCTTTTACCAGCTCAGAAACACTAGATAAAACAACATACATAGGTCACATAGTTACATTGTATCGAGAAACATTAAATGAAACCGCTCCCAGTGAAATCACCGTCAATGAAGTCGCCTCAGTAAGCAAGACATTGCAACGAGATCCAAGCAAATTACAAGACACATTAAATTTCTTACTGACTAATAAAAAGCGCACCATGC
Source organism: Dipodomys ordii (assembly GCF_000151885.1). Taxonomy (NCBI): domain Eukaryota; kingdom Metazoa; phylum Chordata; class Mammalia; order Rodentia; family Heteromyidae; genus Dipodomys; species Dipodomys ordii. Next base: position 11,369 of record NW_012272147.1, read on the forward strand.
CGGAAAATTATAAGCTTTCATCAGTGGAAGAACGAATTTTAAGATTTGTTCAAGAAGCTGTAAGAAGCTTTATGAAAGACGGCAGGGATGGAAACGCGGCCATAGATCTCACTTCTTCTAATTTGGAGCCCAGCGTCTACATGGCGCATCAAAAGTTCATTAACGCCTTAATGGATTACATGCATCGCGCCGCCGCTTTCAATGCCACATACTTTAAGCATACCGTTTTAAATCCCCACTGGGTACCTCCGGATTCATTTTTTACCGGACAGTATGATATTCCCACCACGGACGAATATCTGTGGGATGATGAGGGCACATCAGTGGTTGAACGAGAGGAACCCGAGCTCGAACCTGAAGACTATCTGAGAGATTCAGCAAAAATGTTTGATATCAAAGAGACAAATCCCAATACCGAGATAGATATGCTGGTGGATAGATTGCAAGGTTGGAACACTTATAAAAAAGAAGCGCAAGAAAGACAGCAGATGCATGGACACGGAAATATGTTTTCACATTTGGCCCCACGTGGTCTGCGCATGCCTAGATAAGACATAGTTGAGTTAGATACATACCAACGCCATTTTTATTTACGCCTGTAGATGGATAATAAACGTAAACGCAGCGAAAATTCTATTGAAGCACTGTTTACGCCTCCGTCCGTCTTCGCGCCGACTGAGGGAAGAAATAGCATAGTTTATTCACCTTTACCTACGTTACACGATACAACGAAAATTTACTTTATCGATAACAAAGCATCCGACATCTCTTCCCTAAATTATCAGAACGATCATAGTTTATATTTAACATCCGTCATTCAAAATCCGGATTTTAATCCCCTGGAAGGCACGGGACATCAGATAAAATTAGATGAAAGATCTAGATGGGGTGGTAATTTAAAAACCATTCTGCATTCAAACATACCAAATATAACCGAGTACATGTTTAGTAATTCTTTTAGAGTTAAGATACCCACTCAAAAAGTTGACGGGCATTTAAGATATGAATGGGTGACTCTAACCATACCCGAAGGAAATTTTTCGGAGATTATGGTTATAGATTTGATGAACGATGCCATTATCTCTCATTATTTGTCTAATGGCAGGTTACGCGGTGTTAATGAAGATGAAATAGGTGTTAAGCTGGACACTAGAAATTTTAAAATGGGTTATGATCCCTATTATAAGTTAATCATGCCCGGCATGTATCTATATGAAGCATTTCATCCCGACGTGATCTTAAGTCCACACTGTGCTATTGATTTTAGCAAAAGTAGATTAAATAATCTATTGGGTATAAGAAAAAGATTACCATATCAGAAGGATTTTATTATCACTTATGATGATTTAGTAGGGGGAAATATTCCCGCTCTATTAGACTTAGAAGCATTTGCTCAAAATAACATGGTTCACAAACCCCTTTTGAAGGACCCCCATGACAGAGACTATCATGTCGGTGGTGATCCCAAAGCAGATGCGTTTGACACGTATTACAGAAGTTGGTATTTAGCATATAATTACGGTCCTCCAGATGGGGTTAAATCTAAAACACTTTTAACAACCCCAGATGTCACATGTGGTCCCGAACAAATATACTGGAGCCTTCCAGATATAGTTCAAGAACCTGTATCCTTTAAACCTACCTTTAAGTTGGAACAAATGCCTGTTGTGGGAGTAGAATTGTTGCCGCTAAAAGCCAGGGCGTTCTTTAACGCCCAGGCTGTGTATTCGCAGATGTTAGCGGATTCAACTTCGCAAACACATGTCTTCAATAGATTTCCTGATAATCAAATCTTAATCCGTCCACCAGCTCCCACAATTTGCTCCATCAGCGAAAACGTGCCATCTTTGACGGATCACGGAACAATTTCTTTAAAGAATAGCATTACTGGGATACAGCGTGTAATTTTAACAGACGCCAGAAGAAGAACGGTTCCATACGTATATAAAAGTTTAGGAATTGTTTCCCCCTTTACCTTGTCTGATAAAGTAATATAACAAAAAAATGGCTGTTTTACAAGCACCTAGCGACAGTACTGGGTGGGGTTATGTTAGAGAAATGAAGACACGCCCCTCCCTATTTGGAGGGGCTCTCACACAATCAGCGGCGCATCCTGTGTTAGTCAGACAGCATTATAGAGCGGCATGGGGAAGCAAAAAAAGAAATCCTCGGCGACGCCCTACAGCTGAAGAATTGCAAGCCGTTGATGATACTATAGAACAAGTTATAGCTGAAGCTAGAAATTATAAACCCTCGCGTAAGCGTAGACGTAGACGTGTTCGCTATACAGCTAAAAAACGTAGCAGAAGAATGTAAAATTATTAAAAACTTTAATTGCGTTGTTGAAAGGTGTTTAATTTTTTTACAAAACACAGCGCCTTATAAAACCCGGATCAATGAACTCAAAACGTTCGTTCGCTGATGCTTTCTCAAGCGATGACATCCTGGAAGATTTTAACAAACGTGTAAAATCCTATACATTGTTAGAAAAAAGCGAAACGTCTCCCACTGATAAGATAGTGATACCTCAGACACCGATATCTTTAAAACGTCCGTATGACAGTTCGGTTACACCGACTGTGGAGGTTATTTTAGCTAAGAGAAATCGACCCGATAGTGAGTCGACACCGAATGTAAAAGTTAGGAACAGCAGAGCGGTGTCCGATGCATTAAATTTGCACACGGTGGATGTAAACGTGCCGCTGCATAATGGAGTTGTATACTTTCCCGAAGATAGGATAGTTAGCAATGTCAGACGCAAAGCGGCAGTGTCCAAGTCCACCAAAAGGAGGCGTCGTCGAAATAAAAAAAAGGGAAAGTCCCTATTTAGCAGCAAAAAATATCAACCGGGTCTTCCCAACCCGTATGTTCGTTACCATCCCTCTATACAACCTCCAAAAAACGCTCATCTGGCATCTGTGCGCTATCATCCCTCTATTCAGAGACCTAAACATGTTCAGTTAGCATCTGTTCGGTATCACCCTACTATAAAAAACACATTGTAAAAAACCGCTTTGCATCTTTATCAGCCGCGGCATAATGAGACCCTCACAGGTGACGTACCGTGTGAGAATTCCATATAGAACTGGAAAGTCACTGAAAAGAAGAAAGCGCCCTGGACAACGGTCAATATATTATACTAAACACTTGAAAGGAGGTTTTTTACCATTTTTAGCCCCCATTATCGCAGCGGCCGTCGGATCAATTCCGGCCATTGCTTCTGTCGCTCTTCAAGCATCTAGACGATAAAAATTGTAACTTCGCAATAAAACTTTCCTTTTGCCAGAAAATGGAAGATATCACTTTTGCATCATTAGCTCCACGTCGCGGTTTGAAACCGATGCTGAGTGCTTGGTCAGATATTGGAACAAGTCAAATGAATGGCGGCGCTTTCAATTGGGGAACACTGTGGAGTGGTTTAAAATCTATAGGTTCTTCGGTTGCTAACTTGGGGTCTAAAGCTTGGCAAAGTAACACAGCTAATCTCATTAAACAAAAATTAAAAGATACAAAAATTCAGGATAAGATCGCAGAAGGGGTCAGTTCAGGTCTTCACGGAGTGATAGATTTAGCACAACAGGAAATTGAATCTCAAATTGAAAAACGGAGGAAAAAAAGGCCTTTTGCAGATGTTGGAGTGGAAACAGAAGAGGTAGAAATTACAGAAGGTGAAGCTGGCGACAGAGCTGGCGGCTCCACTAAAAAAACCACCACCATTACGACTGAGGCGTCCACTGATGAACGCCCTCCCAGCTATGCCGATCTCTTTCCATCTCTCTCAACATCTAAGAACCGTCAAACACCCGTGGAGACATCCTACGTGTCCTATCAAAACCCTCAATGGCAGGATACCTTAAATTCCATTGTAGGTTTAGGAGTAAATGTTAATAAAAGAAGGAGATGTTTTTAAGAAGTATGTGGATTTTTTTTAAAGCGCTCCCGAAGATGGCCACTCCCTCGATGCTCCCGCAATGGTCTTACTTACATATCGCAGGACAAGATGCTTCAGAATATTTATCTCCTGCGTTGTGTCAATTTGCAAGCGCAACCGAAACGTACTTTTCCCTAAGCGATAAATTTAGAAATCCGACGGTTGCGCCGACACACGATGTAACTACGGAAAGATCGCAGAGACTACAATTAAGATTTGTTCCAGCGGAAAAAGAAGATACACAGTATACTTTTAAAGCCCGATTTCAACTCACCGTCGGTGATAACAGAATATTAGATTTGGGTAGTAGTTATTTTGATATAAAGGGAAAGATAGACAGAGGTCCCTCTTTTAAACCTTACAGTGGCACAGCATACAATAACCTTGCCCCGAAATCAGCTTTATACAACTCTAGATACTACCAAAATGGAAATAATGGAGTTGTGAAAACGTTAGCTCAGGCCACAACCACGGGAAATTTGCAAAATGGCAATTTTACCGTCGCCAATGCAAATTTGGACACGAGCTTTCAACCACAGCCGATGGATGGTCCGGCTACGTGGGCTGATGCTATTGGAAATCAGGCGCTTGCCGGTCGAGTCGTCGGCGAAGCCACCGCATTGACTCCATGTTATGGAGCTTATGCCAACCCAACTAATGAAAAAGGCGGTCAGGCGACGGGACAGATTACAGCTTACTATTTTAAACAAGGTTCCCAAGTGGGAAACCCAGATTGTGCTCTTTATGCAGAAGATTTGGATATACAAGCTCCAGATACTCACTTAGTGTACAAAGCATCTCCCGGGCATGAAAAAGACTCTCTTGCCCTCGCTCAGCAAAGCGCGCCAAACAGGCCAAATTATATAGGTTTTAGGGATAACTTTATCGGGTTAATGTTTTATAACAGTAATAGCAATTTGGGTGTATTAGCCGGTCAATCGTCACAGCTTAATGCTGTCATCGACCTTCAAGACAGAAATACAGAATTGTCATATCAGCTTATGTTAGATAATTTACACGATAGAACTCGATATTACAGCTTGTGGAATCAAGCCGTGGATTCATATGATCCAGAGGTCCGAATCATAGACAATATTGGAGTAGAAGACGAACTTCCAAATTATTGCTTTCCGTTATCTGGATGTTCTCCTATTGATTATACTGCTGTTAATCAAAATGGACAAGCAATCAATAACAATAACCCTGCGCAGGTTCTTATAGGCAAAGGAAATGTTGAATGCATGGAAATCAACATAGCGGCCAACCTGTGGAAGAATTTTCTGTATTCTAATATCGCGCTGTATCTGCCCGATAACTTTAAAACCACTCCCGCAAATGTGGTATTGCCGCAGGATCAGCGGCTATATGCTTACATGAATTCTCGCATTCCAGCCGGGGGTCTGGTAGAGGATTATATCAACATAGGAACCAGGTGGTCAATAGATGTGATGGACACGGTTAATCCATTTAATCATCACAGAAATACTGGTTTGAGGTACAGGTCTCAGCTATTAGGAAATGGTCGCTATGCTTCCTTTCATATTCAGGTTCCGCAAAAGTTTTTTGCACTTAAAAGTTTGCTTCTGCTACCGGGATCGTACAGTTACGAATGGTCTTTTAGAAAAGATGTAAACATGATTTTGCAGAGTACTCTTGGCAATGATCTGAGGGAGGACGGAGCGTCAGTAACATTTGACAGCATTAGCCTATTTGCTACTTTCTTTCCGATGTCTCATAACACTGCTTCTACTCTGGAAACTATGCTTCGCAATGAGGTTAACGATCAGTCCTTCGGCGACTATCTTTCCAGCGTTAACATGCTTTATGCTATTCCTCCGCATCAAACAACAGTGCCTATCTCTATTCCAGCAAGGAATTGGGCGGCCTTTAGAGGTTGGGCATTTACTAGACTAAAACAACAGGAAACACCAACCATTGGCTCTGCATTTGACCCATACTTTAGGTACTCGGGCTCAATCCCGTATTGGGATGCGACCTTTTATTTATCTCACACTATCAGAAAGGTGGCCATACAGTTTGATTCTTCAGTAAGTTGGCCTGGAAATGACAGACTTTTAATACCTAATGAATTTCACATAAAAAGAGAGGTGGACGCGGAAGGCTATAACACCTCTCAGAGCATAATTACTAAGGATTGGTATATGATTCAAATGCTCGCTCACTACAATATCGGATACCAAGGTTTTCACCTACCCACAGATTATAAAGATAGATTGTATTCCTTTTTAAGAAATTTTGAACCCATGTGTAGACAAGTTGTGGATCCTGGTAAGACGGAAAAATATCAACCCGTTGCTCTTAAATATCAGCATAATAATTCAGGTTTTAAAAACCATTATGGACCCTTTGGGCGACAAGGCCATCCTTATCCCTGTAACTGGCCTTTCCCGCTCATCGGAGAACAGGCAGGTAAAACCATTACTCAGAGAAAATTTTTATGTGACAGAACACTGTGGAGGATTCCGTTCTCCTCCAACTTTATGTCCATGGGAACACTAACAGATCTGGGACAAAATTTGCTATATGCAAATTCAGCTCATGCTTTAGACATGACAGTCGAAGTAGATTCAATGGAGGAACCAACTTATCTCATGATGCTATTTGAAGTATTTGACATGTGCAGAGTGCATCAGCCTCAACGAGGTGTCATAGAAGTTATTTATCTAAGAACCCCCTTTTCGGCAGGTAACGCCGCAACATAAATATGGGGACCTCAGAGGACGAAATAAAACGAATTATCTCCGATTTGAATGTACCTTGTTTTTTGGGTACCTATGATAAACGCTTTCCGGGGTTTATCCGAAAGGACAGGTTATGCTGTGCCATTGTAAACACCGGGCTTCGCGAAGAGGGCGGTGTCCATTGGATTGCGTTTGCTTGGAATCCCTATATTAAAACATTTTACATGTTTGATCCATTCGGATTCTCGGATCAAGATTTGAAAAAAGTTTACAACTTCGAATATGAGCGAATGTTAGAAAACAGCGCAGTATTCTCCACAAAAACCAAATGTGTTACTGTCATAAGCAGCTGTCAATCGGTGCAGAGTCCCTACAATGGCTGCTGCGGTCTGTTTTGTTGTGTCTTTTTGAAAGCCTTTACTATGTATCCTCATTATCCTATGGATAAGAACCCAATAATGGATTTATTTACAGGTGTGGCAAATAAATTACTTTTTAGCCCCATTCCAAAAAATATCTTTGCTAAAAATCAAGAAAATCTGTATGCTTTTTTATATGATAATTGTCTATATTTTCGCCGCAACGCGGCGCTATTGATTAACAAAACACAATAAACTGTTACATGTGAACCATCAACTTTTTATTTAAAAGTGATTAATAACATCGTTCTTTTAAAACAACCGCTCATCCGCATCATCCAGTGCAGTAGGTAAAATGGAAGTCTTAAATTGATAAAATGGAGTCCATTTAAATTCTTGTACAAGAATGGGGGCGGGTTCTTCCATTACTTGAAACCACAGTTGCTTCGCCAACTGTAGAGCGCTAATAACATCCGGAGCTGAAATTTTAAAATCACAATTCTTATTGGGGTTGGAACGGGTGTTTCTGTATACCGGGTTACAGCATTGAAACACAAGTAAGTACGGGTAATTGATGCTAGCCAGTATTTTCTGATCCTGAATAGCAGCTCCATCTAAACTGGTTGCGGCAGTTAAAGTAAATGGTGTTACCTTACAGGTCTGCCTACCGAGTAGTACATTAGTGGAACCCCAATTGCATTCACACTTAATGGGCATCAACAAGTGTGTTTTTGCGTTCCCCATTTTGGGATAACAGGCCGCTTGAAAAGTCATAATTTGATAAAACGCCTGCAAAGCTTTTTTTCCATCGGTGTATGACATTCCACAGGACTTTTCAGAAAAAGTATTAGCCGACGCTTTAGCATCGTGACAGCAAAAAGCAGCATCGTCGTTCTTTAATTGAACGATGCTCTTTCCCCACTTATTTGTCACCACCTTGGTTCTATCCGGGGACTCCTTTAAAGCCCTCTGCCCATTTTCGGATGTCATATCCATCTCAACTATGGATTCTTTATAGATCATCGGTCTGCCGTGCAGACAATGCAAAGTATCGCTTTGCAAACACTGGTGTTCCCAGATAACACACCCGGTAACATTTATCACTTCAGAATGTAAGTTACATTTCCTCAGTACAAAATCCAGCAAAAAACGAGCGGCAACAGTAATGACAGTTTTTTGAGTAGAAAATGTCAATGGTAGAAATAACTTTTTTTCACTAAGCCAGGCAAGACACACTTTTTTGAAAAATTCCAACGTGCCCACATCGGGCAACATTGTCACATCCTTACATTCTACCTTAAACTGCTGCGCAAATTTAGAACACATATCCTTTGTATGTTGCCAATATAATTCATTATTATCATGCGCCCCTACTTTCATCTTCTTCATTGTCATGCGACACGGAACTTCTTCATCGCTGTTAGGGTCGGGAACGACCACCTTCTTTCTTCTAAGTGGCTTCTTAGGTTTTGCAGGGGTTTGTTCTATGATGGATAGCATCTCATCATCGCTAACGTCATCAACGCAGTGATAGGATTTCTTGCTCATTTTTTCTAGATGTCAGAGGATCACACTGAAAATACGGATGACAGTGTTGACGAAACACTTAATGAAAAAGAGCTAGAGTACCACGAAGCAAGACAGTCATACTTCGATGGCGAAACGCTTCTCACTCATATTTCAAGGCAGGCAAACATTGTATCTCTATGCTTACAAAATCAAAATCGGGATGTTCCACTTACTATTCATGAACTAAGTCGCTGTTATGAATCTTTAATGTTCACCCCAGAAAAACCTCCAAAGCGTCAAAGTAATGGAGTGTGTGAACCTAATGTGGCCATCAATTTCTATCCACCTTTTATTGTTCCCGAATTATTGGCTTCTCATCATATTTTCTTTGAAAATAGAATGATACCTTTAACCTGTAAAGCAAATAGACCCGATAGTAACAAGATTCTTACCTTACACGCCGGTGCGCGATTTCCTGAATTTCCAATGATAGAAGAAGTAGGATCAATCTATGAGGGTCTGGGTGACATAGAAAAAGAAAACGATGAAGAAACTACAAATTCTGCTCTTATACCTCTTAAATCTGACAATGCCAGAATGCAAATTGTTAAACGCATGCACTCAGTAACTCACTTTGCCTATCCAATCTTGCATCTACCTCCAAAGGTGATGAATACTTTAATTACCAATGTTGTAAGTAAGCGCCAAACGGACGCTACAGATGAATCCGATCCGACCATTGTTGATAACACTACTTTGAGTACATGGTTGGGCTCGTCTTCACAAGTACTGATGGAAACTAAGAGACAGAGTGTGCTATCTTGCATTTTGATCAATGGGCCATTGTGTTGTATGGAAAGGTTTTTTAAGGATGAAACAGTAATGAAAAAAATTGAAGAATCTATCCATTACATGTTTAAAACCGGTTATGTTAATGAGGCTATAAAAGTTAGCAACGTAAATATCACAAATCTCATATCTTATTTAGGAATCCTTCATGAAAACCGTCTGGGTCAAAATGTTTTACATGGAAATCTAAGAGGGGAGTATAGATTAGATTACATACGTGATTGCATCTTTTTATTTTTGGTTTACACTTGGCAAGCAGCCATGGGTATCTGGAATCAATGCTTGCAAGATACAAATCTACAGTGTCTCGCCCAAAACCTTAAAAATGACCTTAGACGCCTTTGGACTTGCTTGGACGAACACGCCACGGCTAATTTAGTGGCTGATTTAATTTTCCCCAACAACCTTAAAGAGGCGCTCCAGCGCGGACTGCCCGATCTTACCTCACAATCACAAATGCAGAACTTTAGATCTTTTATTCAAGAGCGATCGGGTATTTTACCCGCGTTAACCCTAAGCCTTATAACAGATTTTGTGCCAATTTCCTATCACGAGTGTCCCCCTCCACTTTGGGGGCATGTCTACCTGTTACAGATGGCGAATTACATCATGTATCATTGTGATTTAGCCAGATACAGCGATGACCTGACCACAGACTTTTGTAGATGCAACCTGTGTTCCCCTCACAGAAATCCATTTTACAATGTCGCCCTTCTTAATGAAATCCAACTCATTGGTTCCTTTACCATTAAAGGAGAAGGTAAGGAGGGGGATTTGGCCCTGACTCCGGGTCTGTGGACCTCGGCTTATCTAAGAAAGTTTGAAAGTCGCGACTACTTTTTTGATAAAATCCAATTTTATGAAGACTCCCAGAAACACAGTTGTGAACTTACCCCATGTGTTTTAACCGATGCCAAAATATTAACAACGCTGAGGGACATACAACAGCACAGAGAAAAATTTTTACAGGAAAAAGGACAGGGTGTATATCTAGATCCACAAACGGGTGAACAATTAAATTGTGTCGCACCCTCTATGCAGACCCCTGACGGAGAGCGCGACCATAAGTCCATCTGTGACAGTTCAAACAGTCAGCGAGGACGAAAAGCCAGAAGAAAGGGAATCCCCCGTAAAGATCCCCACGAACAAGTCTTCGCGTAAAACCCCCAAAAGACATAGATGGGACATAAGTGAACCAGACGGTCAGTCCGGTAAGAAAAGATCTTACAACTCCTGGCGAAAATATAAAAATACAATTATTGATTGTCTCGTCCAAAGTAATGGAAACGCAGCCTTTGTCCGACGTTATATGCTATTTAAGGAAGGTGTCACAATACCCAGAAATATAATTCATTACTATAATCCTCTCAACAGAGCCAAAAAAGAGGAGGAAGGAAGGTCATAAAACGGAGCTACTGTCATTTAAAAGTCTAAGAAATAAGATATTTCCAACTTTGTATGCTATCTTTCAACAATGCCGCGGTAAAAAATGTCAACCTAAAATTAAAAATCGCACTTTAAGATCACTTACCAAGAGCTGTCTTTATCACAAAAACGAAGAACAGCTGCAGAGGACTCTGGAAGACGCAGAGGCGCTACTGAACAAGTGCTGTGAGCAAACAGAGTGACATATATTTCAAATTTTAGCGGGCTATTAACAATGGCTACGCCTACGCCCTATGTGTGGTCCTATCAACCACAATTAGGTGTGGCTTCCGGCGCCGCTCAAGATTACTCAACATGTATTAATTGGATGTCAGCGGGCCCATCCCTGATTAAAAAAGTAGACGATCTACATAAAGCGCGAAATTCGATCTTGCGCCAGCAAGCCCAAATAACTGAAACAACCAGGCCCGTGCGCAACCCACCCACTTGGCCCGCTTCCAAGATTTTATCTCCCCCATCTAAAACTATAGTTAATGAACTACCTCGAGACGAGCAGAGGGAGCACGCCATGGTTTCGCAGGGCGCGCAATTAACCGGAGGGGCTTTTCCAAAGTCACCTCTAGCAGGCGCCGGCATACAACTTTATGAAGAAAATCAACAACCTCACAGACTCATAGAAGGATTACCTCAGATGGGTGGAGGTAGCCTAATGTTGAACCCACAACCGCAAACATTTGCTTTTACTGCCGCTCCCTCGGAACCCTACACGGGTGGAATTGGGTCCAAACAGTTTGTTAAAGAGTTTGTACCCACCGTCTATGAAAACCCATTCTCACTAAATTCTTCTGCATTCTCCAAAGACTTTGCTCCAAATTATGACGTCATTGATAACTCATATGACGGATATAACTGAAAATTTTCTTACCCGCTGCCATGTAAAATAAAAAAAAAAAAACCATCGCGCTCAGCTGTTTTTGCTATTTTCTTAACTAACATCAATTATTATAAAATAAAAACACTAATATATTAAGCTTTTAACATTTGTTATCCTTTTTCTTTAATAAACTTTTTAAAATAAAACGGTTATACTTTGATTGTCCTTACACTATCTTTTTTACAGCTACAAAACTTTTATCATAAAAAACCATCATGAGCGCCAGTCTTCCCAAGGCGATATATCCTTATTACGCTAAGAGAGCCCGATTCACACCGCCCTTTTTAAGTTTGAACGGACCCCTCGGTGTTTCGCCACATGGAGATTTAACAGTTAATGCGGGCAGCGGACTGAAAATAATCAATGGCCAACTAGTTGCAACGGGGGGAATTTACAAGTTTACCGCTCCCTTACAGATTAAAGGGAACACCGTATCCTTAAATGTAGAAGCCCCTCTTTTTATTCATGGAAACGCCTTAACCCTCGGATATACAGCTCCCCTCTCTGTTACTGGTTCCGAACTTACACTTGATGTTGGAAAAGGATTAGATGTTCAAGAAAATAAGCTTATTTCAACTTTGTCATGTGTTTCTCCGCTAATGTTAACCCCGGAGCAGGTCATGCACCTGTCACTGGGCAGGGGACTCACTGTTGAAAACAACTCCCTAGTTACTGACCTTAGTGTTAGAGGGCCCCTGACTTTTGATAATAATTCTCTTACATTAAACTCATCCCTGGGTTTAAAAGTTGAACAGGGACAATTACAAGTTAGAATTGGCAGAGGTATGACATTTGAAGGTGCGTATCTTTGTCCTAAACTGGGAGAAGGGTTACAATTTAACCCTTCGGCCGGAATCAGACTAAAATTAGGACGTGGGGTACAAATAGACAATAATGGGGCTTTAACATTAAGTTCCTTTTCCGGCGTGCCCACCTCCGGTCTGGCCGAATATATGTGGAATGGATTTGATAAACGCTATAACACTCAGTGGTCGGGAATGACAGCGCCCACGACCGCCGTCAAAATGATGATGGTAAAAGTGGGACCCACCATTCTGGCCACGGTGTGGACAGATAGCACTTTTAACCAATTTGGAGAATATTGTAGAGAAGGACAACCTCCCAGACAATGCATTTTGTATTTTGATAATAATGGACAACTTATGCCTGGTAATAGCACATACAAAGGAACTGTGCAATTTATGAAAGACCCAAACACACCCGCAGCGACTTTTATGCCAAATTTACAATTATATCCCAAACAAACCAGAGTGGGTTCTCCATCTACTTCTACTTTAGTTAGACAGGTAGTCTACAGTGGACAAGTAGGGCAGAGTGGAGAGTGTTTGTTTCAAGTTGGCTATAATGTCAAACGGCAGAATGACGATCCTGACTTTGCTTACTCTATCATGTTCACCTGGTCCGGTTTTTTGGGACAGGGGAATCTTAACATGGGGCCCATAACCTTTACCTACATGCATGCCTAAACATATGCCTACTATCAAAAAACACAGACATTGGATGATTGCTTAAAATATTTTATTGAGTAAAAGCTGTACTTATAAACTTAAATTGCAATATGGCTGACGTGTGATTTTTTTGTGAAACTCCAAAATTCGTTTACACATGCCTTCATCCTTATTGGCGAAAGCAGCACCCACCTTTTTATGCACATTTTTTAAAAACAGTCTAGACATTCTTGCACAGCGAGTAGAAGCTCGAGTAGTTTTGGTTTTGCAAGAGATGCAGACTTTTACTAGAAAGCTTGATCTGGGTCCAAGAATGATGGCGCAAGAACCCAGAGGTGCCTTTCTTTGAACCTCCCGCGCCGCGCCAGTAGTTAACATGCGAAATATGATATAATGTACATCATCATAATATAAACTACCGGCATAATACATAAAGTTAAACAATGAAACGTTTACAATATTAGTATAGAAAGGAAAATACAAATCATACACAAAGCATTTGCAAAGCTTAAACATGAAATTTCTCATCCATGCTGCATAACTCAGACACTGTAAGGAAGCCGGATCACTGCAGTGACAATGCAAAACCCATTCTTCTCTTCCATACCACTCCGTGCAGTAAAACCACCAACATGCTGTAACCGGTGCGTAACAATAAAAGTTAAAAAAATGAAATATATGCTTTTCTATCCCGGTCAGAAGTTTATCAAAGCAAAATGGAATCTCTCCTGCATTTAAAAAACGCAACATGCTAGCATTGCCCGGAAAAGATGATATAGCGTGGGCAGAAATACATGTACAGCGCGTTCTATGTTTATATCCATCAAAAACCAGTCTCTTTCTGGCCAAAGGATAGCAAAGTGACATTCTTACCAATGATTGCAGACACGAAAATGAACGTTATCAAGAAGAGGACGTCCCACTGTCTTATCAAAGTCTGGAATTAGCTTGTCCAGTTCTTCTTTAGCATGAGCTTTAAGTAGCTTCAGCCACTCTGCGAAGGTGTTAGGGCTAAAATGGCTAAAAGACGGACCAGCCATAGAAACAACAAAAACTTCATCAAATCCAAGTTTAAAACTGGCCACAGAAAAAAAAGATACACATTTTACTTTGTTAGAATCTGAATCATATATAAACTCCCTGATAATCTTTGCCAGCTTTGAATCATAGTTTATACCCACAGAATAAAAATACTCAACCAGCTCCCTATCAAGCACATAAGAAAAACTGTACACGGGGCGATATAAAGAATAATGCATGTTTACAGAAGCCCTAAAGCATGAGAAACTGACATTAACTCTGTAAATATAATCTGTCCCTGAGCTAGTAACACCTCCAAAGGCAGATGTTGACACACAGACAAAGTGGCATCTACAAATCCACTAATCTCCAGTAAGGCAATATCTGGTTCTCTAAAATTAACAGCTCTTAAATGTTCATCAATGTATATTTTAACCCACTCTAACCAAAACAAGACCTCATTTAATGTTGACCAAGAGGGAGTAACAAATGCTACTGGGTTGGGTATTGCTGACATGCTACTGCAAACAGCGCAGACCCTTTAAACATTAAAACAAAGTACATTCTAACCGCGCACACACATTGCCAGTAATTTGAAATTCAGCCAGTACCTCTTGGCAGTTTGAGGTAACCTCGGTAAGCAGCCAATCAAGGTCAAAAGGAGCTTCAGGAATTAAATCCACTCCAACAAACACAATGAATTTTAAAGGGCTCTCACCAATTTTATAACACCCAGCATAGGTTGCGCAGCTTTCAACAGTGCTGTGCAAACACATACAATATATAGCCCTATAAATTTCTGCCAGCAAAATATTTTCTATAGGCACTGGCAAAGCACATTCACACAAAATACTGACAGAAAACAAACTCCCGCGCCGAACGTGAGACATCTAATCGGAGTCTGAGTCGCTGAGCGTGGGGGTGCTGGATTCTGAAGAAGAAGGTGAAGACATTGCCGCACTGTCAACGCCCGGTCCGTAAGCTCGTTCCCAACACCTCCAGAGAGCTCGAAAGCGGACACTCGAATACAGCCGAAGTCGACAGTGAGAACAGCAGGTTAACAGGGCTCTGCCAGGTGCTCCTTGATCTCTATACCAGGCGAAAGTCTAAAACATACAGCACATAATAAAAATCACATACCGCCGCCACAACAGAAGTGAAGGGAAAAATGTACATACCCGCCTCTCCAGCTCATAGGTATACAGTTGACACGATCCCACAGTAACGGTCATATGATTATATTCATCACACCAATACACACAGCGGCGATCCGAGTGGCGAGTCCTCCAGACAGTAAAAGATTCCCCCAAATGAGTCTTAACATAAGAGCTGCGCACAGGAACCGCAAACCGAACGTACCCAACTATCTTACACGGTAGCGGAACTCGAAAAAGATCTCTAGGGTCCAAGGGACCGCGCAACGGCTGTGAGCGGTGCCGCCCAACGACCATAAAATTCACATGATTTAAAGGGAAATTAAAGCACCTACTCTCCTCCTCGGATCTCCCGTCCTCTGCAGAAAAACACCAGCGAGTGGAAAAACGGCCGCTGGCTCTCATGGTCAATGGCTCTGGAGTGTTCAAAACAGCTCACTAAAATTTATACTAATCAAAAAGCCAATAAAACACTGAGCCCGTGACCAGAGCTCTTAACTAAAAGTCAGGTCAGGACACAAAACAGGAAAAATTCCATAATGTTATCAACGGTTCAGATGTGGAAAACACTTAACTCCGGTCCCACAGAGATAAAATTAAGCGAACCACAGGGACAGGACACAGATGGCGGATGTCAAAAGAGTCAATTTGTGACAACACCCAGAGGTGGCACATAATTACTGGATGTGATAATCAAATTTTAAACATAGTGTGACCTTGGGAATAGTGAGATAAGGGGTGGACATTCCTAAAAAAAGTCATGCGAAAAATGGCAACCTAAAAAATCATAAAATGAAATCAGTCATAACCAATAATCTGGACCAAAGTCAGCATTTTTGATAAAACCCGGAAAAAGACCTCAATGTCCCCAAAACCACTGCCAGAGTATGTTGACTAAAAACGCCGATAACCCCGTGATCCCGGACATGCCGAGGGCCGGCCGGTTCCTGCCGAATCAGCCCTACACAGGACAAGCGCAATTCCTCCTCCACCCAAGGCCAAAAGCTCACAATAACCCTCCAGCGCTGCCAGCTGGACGCCAAACACGTTTATGTTGGACGCGTG
>NW_012272148.1:0-2353 GCF_000151885.1 Dipodomys ordii
GAAGGAAGGAAGGAAGGAAGGAAGGAAGGAAGGAAGGAAGGAAGGAAGGAAGGAAGGAAGGAAGGAAGGAAGGAAGGAAAATAATCTTGTAGTCATACATACAATGAAGACATAAAGGATATTCTACTTGGCCATTTGGAAGGGGATGGTTAGGGAAGACTTGTTTTGAGGATGGGAGAATACAAAGTAGGATTCTTATTTCTATTTATTCTTTCAAAGTTTAGATATTTTATGCAGAAATATCGTAGATATAATACCAGTAGGAGGATATGAACAATACCACTGTAAAGGCCAAAAGAAAGAAGAGATAAATCAGAAATATGAATATCTTTGCCAAAAAGAGCAAGTTTTTCTATTGTTGATTTGAGCAATTTTTAGAATTCAACTTGTTGGCATGGGGGAAGAATTCAGCTGAAGAGGATGATTCTTTTTTGGTGCACTAACCTTGAAATTTTGTAATATACTGTTTGCTCTTCAGTTTAACTGATCACATGGACTCTTTTTATTTTGCCTTTGGCCTTATAAAATGCAAATTATACTATGCAGAAACAATTTAATGTGGAATTAAATCTAGATTACATTTGTTTTCACCAAATACCCACTGTAATCAGAGAATATTGAGCTGTGTAAATGTTGGTAGAATTTAGCTTGGAATAAAAATATGTCAGGAACTGCAAGATATTTGAAAGAAAAATTCAGTAACAAATATGTGGTATTTGAGTGGTTTAGAATTTTGAACAATTTACTTAAAAGTGGATTGAAGGATGAATCTTGGAATTTTCCTATTGATTTTCAACAGAAAACAATACCATCAAAACTCTTAGTTTTTTCTTTTTATTAAAGAAACCCCAGGTCTGATAATCCTAGCTACATGGGAGACAGAAATGGGAGGATCAAAATTTGAGGCCAGCACAGGCAAAAGTTTTAAGAGACCCCTATCTCAATGAATAAAAAGCTGGATGTGGTGTTGGCTGGATGTGGAAGTATAAATAGTAGGAATAGTATAAATAGTAGGAATGAAGTTCAGGCCAGTCCAGGCAAAAAGTGAGACCCTATTTGAAAATAAGGAAGGCAAAAAGGTTGGAGGCATGGCTCAAGTGGTCAAGTATCTGCAAGGGTAAGGATGAGTTCAAACCCTACTGCTACCAAATAAAAAAAGCAACATAATTGTACACCTTATTACTTCAGCAAATGACATATTACAGATTTTAAACTATATTCGATTACATTTGTGTTGCAGCCAGCAAGAACTGGTGTTAGTGGTAGATAATGTTTGGACATTGAAATTTTGTTTCATTGGGACATGAATTTAAGGTAGTGATTTTCAAATGACTCATGGAGCTTTTGGAAGGGATGTGATGATTTCAAGATGCTTTGGGATCCTCCCTTCTTCTACCATGAATTTTAGATTCAGCTGGTTCAGGAAGAGTCCCATAAATTAATTTGTTGTTGTTTTTGTGTGTGTGTGTCGGTCCTGAGGCTTGAATTCAGGGCCAACATGCTGTCCCTGAGCTTTGTAGCTCAGGCTCGAATCCTACTACCTGAGCTACAGCTACACTTCTGGGTTTTCTTGTGTGTGTGTGTGTGTGTGTGTGTGTGTGTGCGCGCGTGTGCGCATGTGCATGTGTGCGTGTCTATGCAACTAGAGATAAGAATCACACACAGATTTTCTTTTTTTTGGGGGGGGTCCGGTTGTGGGGCCTGAACTCTGGGCCTGGGCGCTGTCCCTCAGCTCTTCAGTTCAAGGCTAGCACTCTACCACTTGAGCCACAACGCCATTTCCGGCTTTTTTTTTTCTGCTTATGTGGTGCTGAGGAATCGAACCTAGGGCGTCAGGCATGCAAGGTGAGCACTCTACCACTGAGCCACCTTCCCAGCCTCACACACAGATTTTCTTGTTCAGGCTCTCTTTGAACCATAATCCTCAGATCTCAACCTCTTGAGTAACTAGGGTTATCCATTGACATTTTTAACAAGCATTCCAAGCATTCAAATAGAATAGAGGGGGCCTTGGACCATACTTTGAGGAAATGTTCATAAATACTTTAACGTTTTATTTTCATATGTGAAATTTCTTCATAATAATAGAGTACAGTATGAATCAAAGGCAAAGGCCTGAAACAATTCTTATGTTCTTTTTTTTTTTTTTGGTCCAGTAGTGGGGCCTGAACTCTGGACCTCGGCGCTGTCCCTCAGCTCTTTCAGCTCAAGGCTAGCGCTCTACCACTTGAGCCACAGTGCTACTTCCAGCTTTTTTCTTTTTTTTTTTTAATTTTATTTGTGAAAATACTATACAGAGGAGTTACAATTGCATGGGCAGGATACTGCGTACATTTCTTACCAAGCATTGCAG
>NW_012272149.1:0-1226 GCF_000151885.1 Dipodomys ordii
AAAAAGCCAGAAGTGACACTGTAGCTCAAGTGGTTGAGTGCTAGACTTGGGGAAAAAGAGAAAAGGAAAAAAGAAGCTTAGGGACAGCGCCTAGACCCTGAGTTCAAGCGCCAGGACTGGCATAAAGAGAGAGAGAGAGAGAGAGAGAGAGAGAGATGTTTAAAGTGAGTGCCATTGGCTCATGCCTGTAATCCTAGCTACTCAGGAGACTGAAATTTGATTGCAGTTCGAAGTCAGCCCAGGGAGGAAGGTTCATGAGATTCTTATCTCCAATTAACCATAAAAAACAAAAACAAAAAAACAAACAAACAAAAACAGAAGTGAAGCAGTGGCTCAAGTGGTAGTGTGTTAATCTTGAGCAAAAAAGCTCAGGGACAGCACCTAGACCCTGAGTTCAAGTCCAGGATTGACACAAAAAAATAAATAAGCAAAACAGACATGTTTACACAACTAAAGAAAGTGGAGGATTCTCTTGTGTCTTTTGTATATTCTTCCCCCACGGTATAACCCCTGTTGTCACTGTATCTGATTCCGGTATCCTGCATCTTGTATATACATTTTTATAATTTGGGGATGGGAAGGGATATAACAAAATGCTTAAATAAGGATACAGGTTGACCCATTGTAGCAATGAGATGTATAAGACACTAAGTTGAAAACAACATTTACAATTTCTGGGGGGCGGGGGAGAGAGAGGAGTTGGGGAGGTGGGGAGGGAAGAGATGGTAGGGGAAAAACAAAGGAGGAAGTAATAATGCTCAATAGGAAATGTACTCATTACTCATGTAAACTGTAACCCCTCTGTAAAGTATTTTTACAATAAACAATATATATGGAAAGAAAAGAAAGAAAAGGAAAGAAAGAAAGAAAGAAAGAAAGAAAGAAAGAAAGAAAGAAAGAAAGAAAGAAAGAAAGAAAGAAAGAAAGTGGAGGCCAGGCACTGATATCTCACACCTACAATCCTAGCTCAGCCTAGATCTAAGGATCATGGTTTGAGGCTAGCCCAGGCAAAAAATCCATGAAACTGGGCTGGGAAATTGGCTCAGTGGTAGAGCGCTTGTCTTGCATGCTTGAGGCCCTGGGTTCGATTCCTCAGCACCACGTAAACAAAAAGAAAAAAGCCGGAAGTGGTGTTGTGGCTCAAGTGGTAGAGTACTAACCTTGAGCTGAAGAGCTGAAGGACAGCACTCAGGCCCAGAGCTCAGGCCCCACGACTGGACCCCCCC
>NW_012272150.1:0-2427 GCF_000151885.1 Dipodomys ordii
TTTTTACTTATGTGGGGCTGAGGCATCGAACCCAGGGCCTCATGCATGCAAGGCAAGCGCTCTACCACTGAGCCACCTTCCCAGCCCCCTGTGCTAATTTCTTAATGCACAAAAAAATGAATTGCACATTTAACTTCTTAAAGAAATTTAATATTGTTGCACAGTAATATATCCAAAACACTTTACTTACACATTTACCTTAGCTCCAAAGGCAAGAAACTAGTCCCAGGTCACTTGTAAGTAACATCTGTTGTTGTCTAATGAAGCAGGCTGGAAGTACTCTACAGATAAGGTAAGAAATAGCTATCATATGTAGCAGGATGTGCCAAAAGAATGTAGACAGGTGGTAGAACTTTAAAAAGAGAGATTACTTTAGAAAGGAAAAATCAAATCAGGAGGCTGAGGAGGAAAAGACATTTTAGATCATAGTTGAAGGATAAGAATTTGGGCAATGATAGGTAGTACAGATGGAGTAAGTATCAAGACCAACTTTAGAGAATGATGAGTCATCCAGTGGACCATAAATTTGTATGCACAGATGAGAAAATAGCTTGTTGGGGCCAACTATAGAAGGCTTTGAGTGTTGAACTATAGAAACTGGTCTTTATTCACTAAGCATTGGGAAAGCTTTTTTTTGTGATATAACAGAAGTATACTTGAAAAATGTAACAAGGGGTTTCATTTAGGATAGTGAAAAGAAGATGCTGTAGAAATGGATAGAGGAATACTTTGTATAACATTGCTTGATGGCACTGAACTATACACTTAAGTGTTTTTAAAAGGTATTTCATCACAATTTTAAAATATATGAATCAAACCTACTGTAACAAGGACCAGACTTCCAGGGCTGAGAGGCTCAGTGTTGTGCACCGACAGTTGGAGAAAAGAGTGATGCCAAGATGGATTTTCATGATACTCAGTTTCTTGCCCTTACTTTGGTCCTTTGCCCTCAGCGAAGACGTTACAGCAGACAGTGAAGTTGCTCATGGTTTAATGAGGATCATAGTTTTCAAACAGAGTCAGTTTTCCAATGGATAGTAACCAAATTTTCTTACAGATTTATAAAAACAAAACCTTCTCTGCTCTGTTCTCCTTTCTTTTCTTTCCATTCTCCCAAAAGGCACTGAAAGATATTTCTGTAACTTACAGTTTTCATGGAATAAAATATTTTCAGTAGTCCTTTGTATATGAGTTCATGCAAGTATAGTTGTATATTAGTAGGATTTAGTATATTTTCAATGTTTTCAGGTAAATTCATATTGTCTTACAAAATTTCAAGGGAAGTTTGATTTCCATTCTTAGGTCTATATAGTCCTTTTTGTGTATATGTACTAATAACAGTGTGAACCAATGCAAAGAAATGGCACATGAATATTACAATATTCATTCCATAACTTTTAGAAAGTATACTATGAACCTGTGGATAAGCCACTATATCAGATCATAAATCTAGGCAGAAGAAGCAAATACTTTGTTAGTGGATCCCATTTTTTTCTGCGCTTCCTAGCTGCACACAACTTCTTTTTTGTGTTTCTCCTAGACTCTTGTAGACTTTTGTTCTCCATATGTTTTTTTAATCTTCTCTATCCTTCAGAATGGTTTCTTTTCAACAACCTTGTTAAAATCTCTAACCAAGCTAACCACGTTATTACAAACTTGTTATTCAACAATTGGGAGACTAAGACATGAAGATTGTGAGTTTGAGGCCAACCTGGGCTCTGTAGGTAGTTCTTGCAACAGTGTCTCCAAAACAAAACCTCTAGCCAGATGTGAACACAGGCAATGGATAGCTCTGGATGGGTAAGAAGCACCTGAAGATTGGTGTGTGGAAAGATTGTCCCAGCCCTCTCTTCATAATGCTGTTGTGCATGTTTTGCCACTAATAATGAGCTATTTAATGACAACATTAGTGCAATTTCATGATAAAGCAGACTGGAAAAATGCTCTTAAGGTATATTTGGGCAGAACAGCATTTGAAACTAAATTGTCTGGACATAGAAGTCAATTTTTTCTGACCTATTTGGGATAGTGGTTGTAACTTGGGGCCTCATCTTTTGGACAGTACATTAATATTATCTTGGGAATAAGAAGAATGATGTAGTATGTATGACTGTTATGTGAATCTTCTGCTCTCTGAGTGGGTTAAGAGGTAATTGAAGAATTTATCTTTTCATGAGTAAACAAATTTGGAAGCCGGGTGCTGGAGGCTCACGCCTGTAATCCTAGCTACTCAGGAGGCTGAGATCTGAGGATCGCAGTTCAAAGCCAGCCTGGGCAGGAAAGTCCGTGAGACTCTTGTCTTCAATAAACCACTAGAAAATCTGAAGTGGCGCTGTGGCTCAAGCAGTAGAGCGCTCACCTTGAGCTGAAGAGCTGAGGGACAGTGCCCAAGCCCAGAATTCAAGCCCCATGACCGACCAAAAAAAA
>NW_012272151.1:0-1236 GCF_000151885.1 Dipodomys ordii
TATTTATATTTATATTATATCTATAAATATATATTCTTTTTAAGATTATATTAGGCATATTCTTATTTTTTTTTCTGGTCGTGGGGTTTGAACTCTGGGCCTGGGCGCTGTCCCTCAGCTCTTCAGCTCAAGGCGAGCGCTCTACCACTTGAGCCACAGCACCACTTCTGGTTTTCTGGTGGCTTATTAAGAAAGAAAGAGAAAGAAAGAAAGAAAAGGAGTATAGATTCTGGACTTGGAAAAACCAAGCTGAAATCCCAGCCTACGATTAACAAACTGAATGGGAGGGGCACATGACCTAACTTGTCTGTGCCTTGGTTTCCTCAGTGATGAATATGAGTGACACTGATGATGTTCCCTAGTCCCACCAAAACAATTGTGGCTCAGGTCCAGATTCTTGGTCATTGCCCAATAAGGGTGAGCTTCAGTATCATTGTCATCGTTATTAGAAGCAGACTGGAACTTAGTTTGTGGTTTGCACATTAGTTTGTTGGGGAGACAAAAGTCTGGTCCAACTAGCTTTGGTTCCCCCAAGTCTGATTTTTTTTTTTTAATGCTGGTCATGGGACTTGAACTCAGGGCTAGACACTATCACTGAACTTTTTTTGCTCAAGGCTAGAGCTCTACCACTTGAACCACAGCTCTACTTCTGGCTTTTTGGTAGTTAATTGGAGATAAGAATCTCATGGACTTTCCTGCCTGGGATACTTCAAACCATGATCCTTAGATCTCAGCCTCCTGAGTAGCAAGGATTATAGGCATGAGCCACCAGTGCCTGGGCTCCAAGTCTGATTCTGTAGGAGTGTACAGGTGCACATGTATATGAGATAAGGGTCATTTAGTCCTCTGCGGGGGTAGGGGGGGTGCCTCTGTGTCTATGTTTCACCATTTCAACTCTTAGTACCTAGGTCTTTTTTCTTTCTTTCTTTCTTTTTTGGGGGGGAGGGGTCCGGTCGTGGGGCCTGAACTCCAGGCCTGGGCGCTGTCCCTCAGCTCTTCAGCTCAAGGCTAGCGCTCTACCACTTGAGCCACAGCGCCACTTCCAGCTTTTTTCTTTTTGCTTATGGTGGTGCTGGGAATCGAACCCAGGGCCTCAGGCATGCAAGGCAAGCGCTCTACCACTGAGCCACCTTCCCAGCCCCTGTCCCTGAGCTTTTTTAAAAAAAAATTATTGTAAAAATAATGTACAGAGGAGTTACGGTTACATAAGTCAGGTTATTGAGTACATTTCTTTTT
>NW_012272152.1:0-3324 GCF_000151885.1 Dipodomys ordii
GGCTACATGATCCACACAAATGCTCCCAAGCCCCACAAATCCACCTAAGATAATCCTCAGGCGAAACCGTGCCTTTCTTCTAACATACAGAGACTGCAGACACAACCTGTAAAAACATCTACAAAGACCTGTACACACGCTCTGTGTAGCCACAAGTAAATGCAGACATTGTATGTTTGGGGAGTAGGCACACACACACACACACACACACCTATCTGCAGTCACCCTTCTTATAGTTATCTGTTATCTGTCTATACATAGTCTGTTATCTATGTATCTTCTGTGTGTATGTATGAATCAATCAATCTATCTATCTATGTATCTTTCACCAAAATGAAATCATCTACACATCATCAACATCTCCCTTGTATGTTTTTATATATGGATCCAGACTTAGGAGAAACATCTTTCCTGCCTTCTCATTCCTTACAACCAGACGATCTCACTTTTTGATCCACTGCCTCAGAATAAGAGAATAATAATGCACACTCACCCTTGCTTCTTGAGGGGGGAGGGGAGAGGAGGAGAGTAGTGTGGAAATGATCATCAGTAACCAGGCCTTTGGGTTCCTGATGGGCAAGGTTGTGTGGGCTTTGGGAGAGGTTGGGGCAGGTGATATGCAAAGAGCTTCTGGGAAGGATAGCTTGTTGCTATGTAATCATTGACCTCTCCAGCTTGCCAAGGTACCAGTGTTGCAGTGTGGTATGTTATGTGGTAGGTGAAGCACCTTTGAGAAAAATACAATGTGCTTCTCAGCTAAGTCCCAGACAAGGGAGAGCTGCTGCTTAGAGCCTGGGGATGGGGGGAGGGTGTTGTGTGCTTTGAGAGGAACAGGGGATCCAAAACAGCACTAGGATAGACCAACAGCCATGGAGCCAGTCACAGAGTGGCTACTGCCTGCCTCTTTTTCAAGGAGTGTTTGTGCCACAGGGAGGTGAGTGGGAGGGAAATGCCACTGTCCACTCAGAATGGGGACAGAGTTAGTCAACTTGGGGCCCCAAACTGAACTGGAAGCTGGCTGAGATTCCAGAGCTTGGGGTGTAGGGGTGTCTCTCCTAGCATGGTTGGGACCCACCCACCTCTGTAACTGAAAATCTGTTTCCCAATCTGTCTCTGGCACATCTTCCATCCCCCCCACAGCCCTCTACCAAATGGCAAGATGTCCTGGGAGCTCAGGCCCTTGCCTAAATGATGGGCACATCTGGAGCCTTATTGAGCCGTTTTCCCCTGGGCTCCAACTCCAGAATCCAGAATGGTAGGGAAGAAGAAGTTGAGGGGCAGAAAAGGGTATCTGGTCTGGACTCTACGTTTTTCTCTTCCCAAATTAGAGCCGAGGAATTCAGGGATTTGGTGAATTTGCAGTAAAGTCTCCCAAGTTGCTAGGCAACGTCCCTCTGCAGGCTGTACTGCCTCTGGGCCTTTCTTCCTGCTGGTCAGAACTGAAAAGGGGGGGGGAGTATATATCTTTACACCATCTCCCCCAAACCCCCACCAGCAGCAGAGCCCTTCCCTCTTCCCGAAAGCTACCTTATTGTGTAGTGAGGATTCTCTGAATACTGGGGGACCCATGAGAGGCCACATATAGCAACTGTCAGCTCCATCCTCAAAACAACCATTTCCGCAACAAGCCACTTGAGTCACCCACGCAGAACTGGCCACAGTGCTTGTCCTGGGGGATGGAGAGACTCAGAGGTGAGGACCAAGGCAGAGGTTAGAATACAACAAATGCAGATACACGGAGGCAAATGACATCTACACAGAGATCTGGAGGCACAGGCGCACACTGTCTGCACACACCTGAGCAGACTGTCTGACTGCCATCCAACAACTCACATTGGATGCCCTCATTGTCTCCAACCTAGAGTCCCATGGTCAGCCTGGTGAGAGATTCCGTTCTGGATGAGGTGATTGGATCTTGTCAGCAAGGTGAGATGGTGGCCTTTTGAGCCCGTGACTCTCAAATAGAAGACCTAAGTAAAGACACAGGCATCATATGGGATCCCCATTCTATGGCAGAGATCTGGTTTTCAGCCGAGTGATGGCAGGACAATGCTTGGTAGCTTGCCAAATCAACTTTACCGTATCTATTTGCTAAGCTGGGCCTGGACCCTATCATCTTCTTTGACTCTTTCAATTTCAAAAACTTGTCTGCACATTTTCCAGCCTCCACAGTGATGGAAGGAAAAAGGCTGGGGGCCTGGAAAGGAGAAGAGTTCTCTGCAAGAGCTAGGGTAGGAAGGAAGGGAGCTGGGGCATGTCAGGGCCGTGGGCTGGAGTCAGCAGGGAGTATAGAGGTAAAAGCCAAGGCAGGTAGAAGAAACAAGAGAAGGTTAGAAAATGAGAGGATAAAAGATGGATTAGTGTGAAGCTTCTGCAGTCTCATTCCTATCTTGCTTGGGACAGATGGAGGGGGATTTGGTCCTAGTATGCAGAAAGAAAAGCCAAGGCATGTGACAGCGTATTTGCCAATACCGTGGCTTCTTCTCTTCGGAGTGGGCACTCTCTGAACATAACATCCCACAGAGGGACTCCAGAATAAAAAGGGGGTGGGAAAAGTGGGAGGTTTGTGCTTTTGGTGAAGCTGATCTGGGGGCTTCTTAGGTCAGGTTTTTACCCATTTGAGTGGAGGGAGTGGGGGTAGCAGGAAATTCAGTTTTCTCTGCAAATATTTCAGCTTTTGCTGTAGTTGTATTTTTAGCAACCTGGTTGGCAGCGGAGGAGCCTGGGTACATATTTTTTTAAAGGGGCCTATGCCAGGCTGAAGGGCTCTTTCTACCCTTACTTCACATGTTAGAAAGGAGAGGGAGAGAAAGCACATGGCTTAAGGAATACATTCATACTCTTAAAAAAAATTAGGTTTTCTGGACAGAAAGTGACCAGAAAGTGATCATCACCAATCATCCTCATCAGTGTCATGACTGTTGGCAGTGTTGGCAAGAAGGGTAAAGATTTCTTGAATGTCTTCTGTGTGCAGATTCCTGCTGGAACATGCTGTAAAGGGTTGTAACAGGCAGTTGACCCTCCGTATCTATGGTCTGTATCTGCGGCTTCAGCCAACCACAGATTGCAAATATGCAGAGAAAAAGTTGTATCTGGAATTAACATGTACAGGTTTTCTTTCTTGCCATATTCCATAGTACAATATAATTACTATTGGCATAGCATTTCTATTGAATTGTCTTATTTTATTTTTGTAAATTAATTATTATTATTGCTATTATTATCCTTTTGTACTAGTACTGGGGCTTAAACTCAGGGCCCAGCACTGTTCCATAGCTTTTTGAGTTGCATCATTTGATTTTTTTTTGGGGGGGGTGGGTCTGG
>NW_012272153.1:0-3102 GCF_000151885.1 Dipodomys ordii
ACAGCACCACTTCTGGCCTTTTCTGCTTATGTGGTGCTGAGGAATCGAACCCAGGGCCTTATGAATGCAAGGCAAGCACTCTACCACTGAGTCACCTTCCCAGTCCCTTGCTCTTTCTTTCTATAGCAAGTTATTTCAATCTAAATGTGTTGTCATCTATCTTGGTTATAGAAATACTAGCTGGGCCAGGGCAGGGCTGACAGGAAACACCATCTAACCAGCTCCTTTTCCTGTAGCTTGTGTTCTGAATGAAGTGATTGTGTACTGTATTGTATCTTACAGCAAACAAGGCTGGGTCCAGATGCACAGGACAGCACAGATAGGTGACAATCATTGATGTTGCAACAATCTGATCTCTCCTAGCTCCCTCCATCCCAACCCTTCCTCTTTAGCTCTATTCACAGGCTCCTGGCCAGCACTACTTGGTTTTCTCTAGGGCTTCTCTAATTCCATGTGGACAGATTTTCTCTGTCTAAAATGTGCTCACGTTCCTTTGGTCTTCTGTTTGCTCGTTCTTGTCTTGGTAGGTGGTGTCAATCTGTCTGTTGACCCACTTAAAAGTAAGGCAAGTCCTTCAACCTTCTCCTGGTCACTGCAGGTACATAAGTTATCCCTCAAGGCCTTCTTGGCTGTCTGGCACTGTCCTTCATTCCTCACCCAGTGCCTGAAGTATTGTTTCTGGTCATCTCCCATGTATAGATGCCTTTGCTTCAAACTGTGGTGGGTTATTTGTGTGTGTGTATGTTGTGCCAGTACTGAGTCTTGAACTCAGGGCATGGGCACTGTCTCTTAGCTTTTTCACTCAGGCTGGCACTCTTATTACTTGAGCTACAGCTCCCCTTCTGGCTTTTTGTTGGTTATTTGGAGATAAGAGTCATGTGTACTTTTCTGCTTGGGTTAACTTTGAACCACGATCCTCAGATCTCAGCCTTCTGAGTAGCTAGAATTACAGGCATGAACCACTGGCTCTTGGCTAAACTGTGGTAGTTTTTAAGGTTCATATAGTGGCTAGTATGATTTGGCTCTTTTCTGTTTCTGTTGCCCCATTTGCTTGACTCTCAGACTGAAACTGTGGTCCAACCACATTGAACTCATAGATCCTTCCCCTAGTTTGCCAGGCTCCTTTGTGCCCCACCATGTGCTGTTTGGTTGCCATCAGCGCTTCTTGTCCCCATCCTCCTGCCTCACACCACACACTCACTTTGAGTTAGATGCTTGTGTTGATTTCAAGTCAAGAAGGACTGGAAGTGGGGAGTGGTAGCTCATGCCTGTAATCCTAGCTACTCAGGAGGCTGAAATCTGAGGATTGAGGTTCAAAGCCAGCCCAGGTAGGAAAGGCCATGAAACTTTTATCTCAAATAAACCACTCAGAAAACTAGAAGTGGTGCTGTGGCTCAAGTGGTAGAACACTAGCCTTGAGCTGAAGAGCTGAGGGACAGCACCCAGTCCCATGATTGACCAAAAAAAAAAAAAAAAGACTGGAAACAGCACATTAAACTTAAACATGAAAGGCCCTCTTTTTAGTCCT
Source organism: Dipodomys ordii (assembly GCF_000151885.1). NCBI lineage: Eukaryota > Metazoa > Chordata > Mammalia > Rodentia > Heteromyidae > Dipodomys > Dipodomys ordii. The sequence continues at coordinate 1,529 of NW_012272153.1, forward strand.
ATACATCTGAAATGCAGAAATCAAAGTGTTAAGGGTCAGCTTGCTCTGTGCTTCTACCCGGGCTCTCCTATCTTCATCCTGGTGCTTCAACCTCATTTTGAAGCTGTCTGCTGGACCTGGCCCTTGAAGCTGGCAAGAAGGGTGCCCCTGCCCCTATTTTAGGCAGTGAGAATAGAGCAGCAATAGGCAGAACTTAGCCATGTGACCACTGCTAATCACATGTGAGGCTGGAAAAACCTTTTTATTGGCTACCTGCCCAGCAGATAGTGTTCTGTCTTTCAAATGGGGATTCTGGTGGTCTCTGCCACAGCATCTGTTCGGCACTAAACCTCCCCATCACTGAGACTGCTGGTCCCTCACTGGTCCTCAAGGATTCACTGTACCTGATAGGATTGCTGAACATTATTAGTGAACAATGATAGGGACTACCACATGGAAAAGAAGGTGTGCTTCCTCACTCAGGCTTATTAGATTGTTGAAGGTGATTCATCGTCTTGGAACTAGAATAACTTGGGGACATGGAAGGGTATGGTGGTTTATGGTTTACCTCTCAGGACAAGTTGAATCAGGTTCCTGGAGACTTTTGAAAATGCACCTTATAATGACATTTCATGCAAAATCGAGATTATTGGATTCTAAACAGACTACTTAGACTTCTACATAATTGGAACCCAAGTAGGGTTTGGACCTTTGGGATTAGCGTCTTTCACTTTCCCTTACCTGGTACAGTGTGTTTATACTAAAAGTTGAACATGAAAAAATGTCTTCTTACTTGACAGTTGTGTAATTAAGAGGTTCACATGATATGGCTTACTTTGGACTTTTTCCCCCTTTTTTTCGTATTTATGTTAGGTGTGTGTGGGGGGGGATTGAACCCAGGGCCTCACACAAATTAATAAACACGTGCTGTACCACTGAGCTGCTCCCTCAACTGTTTTATACTATCCTTTTATACTTTTTTTATTTTTTTATTGTGAAAATACTGTACAGAGGGGTTAAATTACATGGGCAGGATAATGAGTACATTTCTTATCAAGCATTGTAGCCTCCTCCTTTGTTTCCCCTGCCTATCCCTTCCCATCCTCCCCTCCCCCACCCCTCCCACCCAACCTACCTCTCCACCTCCCCCCCCACCAAAGTTGTAAAGTTCATTTTCAACATAACAACTTGTACATTCCTTTTATACTTTTGTATACCCTTCTTGAAACTTTCATCTTTTGGTTTATTCAGTTGCACAGCTAGTGGCTGTGAACAAAGATTCAGCACAAAATCTAACTTGAAGAAACACGTTGAACGCAAACACGAAAACCAGCAAAAACAATATATAGTAAGTATGATTTTATATTCTTAAATCTTCTAAGGATTTTTATACTTTCTATGTTTCTAAAGTTCTCATTAACCAAATATCTGAATTTAGTGTAGCAATAATGGCTTTGCTGATCACAGAGTCACAGGGTTTTTTTTTTTTTTTTTCCCCTTGGGTCATGGGACTTGAACTCTGGGTCTGGACGCTGTCCCTCAGCTCTTCAGCTCAAGGTGGCGCTCTACCACTTGAGCTACAGCACCACTTCTGG
>NW_012272154.1:0-1122 GCF_000151885.1 Dipodomys ordii
GTAATGTGAATTTCTTTAAGCAGAGTGTCACTGTGCTCTTCCTGGTAGGAAGACACAGCGGCGGTGTTTATGTCATACAAGTGCAGAAAACAGTGACCTTCAGTCACCCTTGATCTTTCTGAGAACACATTGGACCTCCATGGCCTGTTCCCTACATGAAATTTGATTTTCAGTAGGGGTTCTCTAGTTCTTGTGATCAACAAGTTGGGGGAAGTTATACAGTAGAACAGGCATGTTATGGTATAATATTAGGAAATCTAAAGGCACATCTTGTACAAATATTTTCTTACTCACATTGGAATTCATACTCAAGTGAGAGCTCGCTTGCACTGAGTTTGAGCAATCCCTTATTGAGTCCCTTAAGAGGGACTTAATATTGTCAGTTCCTCTCTGACTTATTTCTTTAATGGCCAAGGAATGATCAAATCTTTGGGGGAATGCCTGGAGGTACCTCCAAGAGGAGAGACAACAGACAGAGCAATTAACACGGACACGAACAGAATGGTGTGGCAAAGTGAATTGGGGCATGGGAGTCTTGGGATTGTTCATTTACATGGGATGGTAAAGGAAGATGTTGTAGGGCAAAGTCTAAGAAGCAAGCTCTGAGACACAATGATTTCATGCAGGAAGAACTGAGGGAGATGTTCTTATTCAAGATTGGCAGAAGATAGCCAGGTGCTGTGGCTCACACTTGTAATCCTACCAACTCTGCAGGCTGAGATGGGAGGATCTTGGTTTGAAGCCAACCTGAGCAGGAAAATCCATGAGATTGGTTTTTTTTTTTTTTTTTTTTGGTTGGTTGTGAGACTTGAACTCTGGCCTGGGCACTGTCCCTGGGTCATTCAGCTCAAGGTGAGTGCTCTATCACTTGAGCCACTGTGCCACTTCCAGTTTTCTGGTTGTAAATTGGAAATAAGAGTCTCAGGCCCTTTCCTGCAGGGCTGGCTTTGAACTGTGATCCTCAGATCTCAACCTTCTGAGTAGCTAGGATTAGTTGTGAGCCACCCCAGCTTTCCATGAGATTCTTATCTCCAATTAAGCAGCACAATGTTCCATTTATGGGCTTTTGAGTAGCTAGATTACAGGTATGAGCCACTGGTACCCAAATGGTCTTTATATTTC
>NW_012272155.1:0-1122 GCF_000151885.1 Dipodomys ordii
TCAAGTGGTAGAGCGCTTGCCTTGAGCTGAAGAGCTGAGGGACAGCGCTCAGGCCCAGAGTTCAAGCCCCATGACCGACCAAAAAAAAAAAAAAACAGAAGTGGAGCTATGGCTCTAAGTAGTAGACTACTAGCCTTGAACAAAAGAGCTCAGGGATAGCAACCAGACCCTGGGTTCAAACCCCAAGACCAACAAAAACAAAAACACCCAAACATCAGACACTGATTAAAATTCTGTGGAAGAACCTAGAACTTCAGGACCCAGAATTGCCTGGGCATTGACAGGGCACCAAGTGTAAGGTTTTAGGCGAGGAAAGACCATGCAGAGAGGAATAAAAAGATTGGCAGGAAAGTTTATTGGGGAATGCTCCCAGGTGAACTCCCTGGTCAGGATCAGATAGGTTATACAGAGTTTGGTTGTAACAGGGTTTAATATGGCCAGGGTCAGCAGGAACTTTTAGCATGTAACTTGTTTTGTAAGTTTGAGCCAGTGCCCCCAAAGAATGATTGGGACAGATGGTGTATAAGGAAGTGGCTTTTCTTGGCTGCCTCTGCCCTCCAGCGGCCTGACATTCTGGCATTTTGGGTTTGGTAATAGGGCAACGATAATCATCTAACTACTTCCTGCTGGACAGAGGCATCATGGGGCTGTATGCAGTTGTCTAGGACACAGAGGGGTAGTCGATAGGTGAGTGTACAGGTGGAGAAGAAGCTGATTACCCATCCCTCTGGTCATTTCTTGGATGCAGCTCTGGAAAAACCTCAAGAGGCGTGGGGCAAATAAAATGAAAAGACAACTTAAAATTAATGGACCTACTAAGGGTAGTGACCATCTAGCGAGGAGGCTATGCAACCAATCCAGAATAGGTCACCTGGATTGCTGATGTTTGAGCTTCTCTTTTAGCTTATTTAGGGCCTCGATATTTTGGTCTACCAAACCTGACTCATTGATGTAATAGCAATATTGTTCCCACAAGAATAGGCAGGTTCCACCTTTTTTGGCCGTTAAGAGGTGCAGGACTTGGCAGTTTTTTTTTTTTTTGTCGGTCGTGGGGCTTGAACTCGGCCTGGGCGCTGTCCCTCAGCTCTTCAGCTCAAGGCGAGCGCTCTACCACTTGAGCTA
>NW_012272156.1:0-2105 GCF_000151885.1 Dipodomys ordii
TTTTTTCTTTTTGCTTATGTGGTGCTAAGGAATCGAACCCAGGGCCTTGAGCATGCAAGGCAAGCGCTCTACCACTGAGCCACCTTCCCAGCCCCTCCACCTGCGTCTTACCTGGGCTTTGCTCCACAGAGCTAGGGATGGGAGCAGGTTTCCTCATGCTAAAGGAAAAAAGGTTGAGAGCAGGAGTAGGGATGGTGTTATTTTGTCATGCCATTGAAGTAAGCTCTGATTTTCCTTAGCTTGGCTTAGCTGCAAGTTTTGGATAGCCAAATGTAATTGCCTTTGGAAATTTCTTGACTCGAAGTGGGCGGGAATCTTCAGCAGGCTGGCAGTGTGTGCAGATTATGAGTTTAATATATTTATAGTTATGTTTGCTGCCAGGCCTCTGGAAATGCTTGCTGTGTTTAAAATACAGATTAGGAAAGTATGCTGATGTAATGGTCCACCCTAAGGAATTTCCCCCTGATCACAACCTAATGCCAATGGCCATCACCTCCTTAAGGCAGAGGTGGGTGTTTACAGATAAAACTCGCAAGCTTATGCTAACTATATCAACACAAATGCACTGCAGACTACAAATCTCTCTTCTACCTGCTGGCATCTGTGGTTTTACCATGATGGCCCCTTCTTGCACATCTTCCGTGGCTCTCCATGAACCCATGTGATAAAGACACATGGCAAAGGGCATGGAAAGGAGATTTATTGCATGGTAGTCATGGGAAGACAGCACTTCAGCCGTCTTTAAGGGGCCAGACATTGGCTTCAGGTTAAATAGGGAAAAGGGAGAATAGGGGGTGAGAAAGGCCTTCGGTGAAACATTCCCAGGTCACGGGTGTGGCCTGGTTGACCTTTAGCTCAATTGTTGTCCTTGGAGAAGTTCTGGAGAATTGTTGTTATTTCATGACTGGATCAGAATGGGAACAAGGTGGTCCCCTGAGTTTTTGACTGTTTTCTCTAAGAAGATAGATCAGAAGAAGGCATTGCCGGTTCAAGGGGCAGTGTGTTTTCCAGTGATGATCTCAGTGAATCTTTTCTTTCCTGGAGCCCAACGTGATTGCCAAGAGTCTGCAGCAGAGACTAGCTCGGAACACAGGGCACAGGTACAAAGTTGGGGTACTTTCAGTGAATTCATAGGATACAACAAAAGAATCTCTTTTTTTCTCTGAAAGCATCTTTTAGGATGCTTCTTACATTACTGCTTTCTCCAAATACTTGCTTTTGATTATTTTGCAGGTAGGGTCTTGAGTTTATGCCTGGGACTGACTTTGAGCCATAATCCTCCTAGCTACAGCTTCCTGTTTAACTGGACTAACAGGTGTGCATCACCAAATACTGCTGATTAGATGGGGCTTTGCTAACAGTTGGCCTTGGTTGGCCTCCAGCTATGATCCTCTCTATCTCAGTATTCTGAATAGCTGGGATTACAGATGTGCACCATGCTACTGGCCAGAATACTCTTCACTAAGATATTTATATGGCCTTTTCCTTTTCCCATTGGAATGTTCTCTAAATATCACCTCAGTAAGGTCTTCCTGACTATTCCAGTTCAAGTTACAAATACACTCTCTCTCCCTCCCCGCCCCCTCATGCTTTCTCCCAAAGCATATGCTGTCTAGTGTGTGGCATTTATGTTGTGCAGTTTTCTCCTCCTTCCCACTAGTGCTAGGAAAGCACTCCGAGGGCAGTGATTCTATTTTCTGTTTTATTATTATTTTTATCTCTAACATACTTGGCATGTAGCCATCCATCCATAATCTATTTTTATTGCACTAATAAATGGAAGCATTCAGTTGGCAAGATTATCAGTTTCTTCCAGCTCTCCAAAGGAGTGCTGCTTTTCCTTTACGGTCTTCTTTTTGGCTACCATGGTCTAATCATGTTGAATAATGAGCTGAGTTGCGCTCCATTAAGGTAAGTGCTTTCTATGTTCTCTAGTATCTAAGCATAGTTACCTAATTTTATTATTATTATTATTATTTTTTGGGTCCGGTCGTGGGGCCTGAACTCTTGGCCTGGGCACTGTCCCTCAGCTCTTCAGCTCAAGGCTAGCGCTCTACCACTTGAGCCACAGCGCCACTTCGGCTTTTTTCTTTTTGCTTATGTGG
>NW_012272157.1:0-1365 GCF_000151885.1 Dipodomys ordii
TCAAGTGGTAGAGCACTAGCCTTGAGCTGAAGAGCTGAGGGACAGCACCCAGGCCCAGAGTTCAGGCCCCACGACCGGACCCAAAAAAAAAGTGTTTGAGCTGCATCTTTGATGATAATTGGAGTTTTTCAACTGTCAAGGGAAAGGATATCTCTCAGTCCTGAAGGCATAAAGGAATGTGGTCGATTTAGTGCACCATGAACAAGCTGTATATTATAGGAACAAGAAATGTGTAGGAGGGAAGCTGCATTGGTGGCTCCCAATTATGATATTTGCTATTCAGGAGGCTGACATCTAAGAATGAATGTTGAAAGCCAGCCTGAGCAGGAATGTCTGTGAGACTCTTCTGTCTGACGCATCAGAAAAAAACCAGAAGTAGAAGTGTGGCTCAAGTGGTAGAGTGCCAGCCTTGCGTGAATAAGGGATAGCACCTAGGTCCTAAGTTCAAGCTTTAGTATTGGCAAATGCACACAAAAATATGTAGGAAGGAGATGAGAGATGAGGATAGAGAGAGAAACTGGGAAAAAATGGGAAAGGTCTCAAGAGCATGCTAAATCATTTTCCAAGAGCATTTGTGCAGTGCCTGACATTGCACTCTGACTGTCACATTGTTGTTTGCTCTCAGGCAGAGCCTGTTCACAATTGATTCAGAAATCAAAAGGCACACGCAGAATTGTTTGGCATTAGGCTTGTTACATTGACAACTCTGCTTTGAGACAGAAAAATCAATGTTGAAGGCCGACATTTTCTGTTTTTAAGTTCAAAGATCAATGACATGAATAGGAATGGCAGATGAATGGGAAGATAAGTAAGATTGTATAGCTTGGACATAAAATTCCTTATTACTTTTCTGAGATCTTCTATATTTTTAGAATACTAATTGCTAGAAATGGATTTCTTAGTCTGGGACTTACTGAGTCTTTTTTTTTTTTCTTTTGTCTGGGGCTTGAACTCTGGGCCTGGATGCTGTCCCTCAACTCAAGGTGAGTGCTCTACCACTTGGGCCACAACGCCACTTCCAGTTTTCTGGTGGTTAATCAGAGAAGATTCTCACAGACCTTCCTGTTGGTTTGAACCACAATCCTCAGATCTCAGTCTCCTGAGTAGCTAGGATTACAGGTGTGAGCCACTGGTGCCTGGTTTAAGTCTTTTGAGCTTCGTAAAATATCTTGAAATTTTAGACAAAAACTTGAGCACCAGTGTATTTCTTTGTTTACCTAGGGAAAGTGGTTTAGATTTTTCTTAAATTTTAAAAAGTACTTGGCTTCCAAAAGGCTAAAATCTACTGCTTTCTGTTATAGACAACTGAAGCAAAAGAATAAAGAGACAACACTGTTTAGATATTGCATTTAGATTAGTCATAGT
>NW_012272158.1:0-3272 GCF_000151885.1 Dipodomys ordii
AAAAAACATTAAAATACATATCTAAGGGTTCATTTTCCTAACATCACATTATCTGACCTTTTCCTCTTGACTCATACATATACTAGATATTGCAAGATCATCTCTTTTTTAACATTAATTTTAATAAATATTTTAGTTATAATCAATACAATAATTGTACATATTGAAGGAAGACTGTAACATGCTAATATATGTGTAAAATGTACAATAATTAGGTAACAGTTGATACATTCATCAATTGAAGTATCATGTTTGATACTTTAAACATGAATCATTCTGTTGAATACATCCCCAATCCTCTGATTTGCTATTTTGAAATACATAATTAAGTCTAGAGCTAGTGGCATACTTTTGCAATCCTAGCTACTCAGCAGGCTGAGAACTGAGGATTGTGGTTCAAAGCCAGTCGGGGCTGGGAAGTGTGTGAGACTATTTTTTATAATCAATTACCAAAAAGCCAGAAAAAGAGCTGTGGCTTAAGTAGCAGTGTGCTAGCTTGAGAAAAATAAGCTCAGGAACAGTTCCCCGGTTCCAAATTCAAGTGCCCAGGATGACACACAAAAAAGGAAATGCATAGTTAATTGTCTTCAAACAAAATTTTCTGACTATGCTATAGAACATTTGAAACCATCCCTTTTATCTACCTGCAGTCCTACACCTAGGTATTATACTATCTTCACCACCTTCTTTCCATTCTTGTGATTCTGGTCCTCTGTTAATCACTATTTTTATTAGAATCTTCAATACTGTCACCTTGAAAGAAATATGTTTCGTTGAAGACAATATTGTCCTAGGTCCAAAGCACTGATTCCTTTTATTATCACATATCACATCTCCAGATAATTCTGGAGACTAAATTTATAGGCAAAGAAATTTCATTATTGCCTTGTGTATGTTACCACTACTATTCATTAACTTTCTATGCAAATTTACTGTTTCTCTTGTTTCCCAAACCATTAGAATCTATCCACCAGAAAACTCTATGATCCTTTAACTTGTTATACATGCAGTGAATTGGGTCAACATTAGACTATCCCCTTTCCAGATCACCTGGGGTTCATGTTATATACAACTATGAATTCATGGAAATCCTCTGGCTTAAAATTAACTCTGTTTAATCTCAAAAGTGCTAGATCTATCAATGAGAGAAAACATCTTGCTCATCTCAATTATATTTGCTTTTCTCATGTTTTTCTTCAACTAACAGAGTAGCCTTGATACATGAAAATCTCTAGGACACTTGTATCACAGTGTGTTATTGCTATTGTTATGTTTACCACAAACTAGTCATCTTCCATTTGCAATTAAGTTTGAGAGCTGGTGGCTAGATCTACTTTTTAAGAACATGGAGTTTGAACATAATGAAGCAAATATTTTCCCACAGATAATGAATGCCAAGAAAGGAGAAAACACTACAAACCCTGAGAACATCATAGTACTGGGTGAAATCAGTGCCAAAATTTTTGTTTTCAAGGTAGATAGAAGGAAAAGCATATGTGTGTGAGTGTGTGCACGTGTGTGCTTTATCTCTCTCTCTATATATTATTTATATATATAACTAAGAATGGGAGATATTAAAACATACTTTGCTTCATTCAATTCATGTTTATATTACTTCACTTGCTGGAACTGATCATTGCTGTGATGCATTATAGTTTCAAATTCAAATTGGTTGCTGAATGAGGAGCTGAAGTGATGGGCAGAATCATGAAAGGAAGCTTATTTTCATGTGATCTTGAAAGGGATATCAGTATCTTTCTGTTTCTTCCCTCATCATCTGGACCTTCCTATTCCTGAACTCAAATTGGTATCACACTAAAATTCCTTCTCCATGTAAGTTTCAATATATCCTTCTCTGATGATCTTTTTACTAGCACAACTATATTTATTGCAGCATTATTTACCATGGCTAAGATATGGAACCAACCCAGATGCCTCTTAGTAGATGAATGGATCAAGAAAATGTGGTATATATACACAATGGAATTCTGTGCCTCCATCAGAAAGAATGACATTGCCCCATTTGTTAGGAAATGGAAAGACATGGAAAAAATTATATGAAGTGAAGTAAGCCAGGCCCAAAGAAACTTAGGTCCCATGGTTTCCCTTATTTGCAATCACTAGTATATGTCTGAGACAAGCAGAAAAGGTCAGATAAGTTGATGTTAGGCGAAATGAACCCCAAGAATAGGACACAAGTGTTTTTTTTTTTATTGTGAGAATAATGTACAGAGGGGTTACAATTGCATGAGCAAGATAATGAGCACATTTCTTATCAAGCATTGTTGCTTCCTCCTTGTTTCCCCTTCCCATCCCTTCCCTCCCATACTCCTCCCCTCCCCCCACCCGATCTTCCCCCATCCCCCACCAAAGTTGTTAAGTTCATTTTTCGACATAACAACTTTTACATCTCATTGTTGCAATGGGTCCACCTGTATCCCTATTTAAACAATTTTTTTCCCTTCCTCTCCACAAATTATACCAACATCAAATACAGTGAAAGTATGGGTTATACTGTGGGGGAGAGTCCTACAAAGCAACAAAGAAATCATTTTATAAATATAATAGAAACAATTGCATGAAAGGAAAAAAAACAAAAAAATTTGAATGCTTATCTTGGGGTTCATTCCACTAACATCAATTTATCTGACCTTTTCTGTTTGACTCAGACATATACTAGTTATTGCAAATAAGGAAAACCATGGGACCTATGTTTCTTTGGGCCTGGCTTACTTCACTTAATGTAATTTTTTCCAAGTCTTTCCATTTCCTAACAAATGGGGCAATGTCATTCTTTCTGATGGAGGCATAGAATTCCATTTCTTGATCCATTCATCTACTGAGGGGCATCTGGGTTGGTTCCATATCTTAGCTATGGTAAATAATGCTGCAATAAACATAGTCATGCTGGTAGCTTTAGTGTGGTCTTGTTTGTGATCATTTGGTTAAATGCCAAATGTGGGATTGCTGGGTCATAGAGGAGCTCTATGTGGAGTCTTTTGAGGAACCTCCATACTGCTTTCCAAAATGGTTGAACAAGTTTACACTCCCACCAACAATGTAGTAAGGTTCCTTTCTGTCCGCATCCCCCTCCAGCATCTGTTGTTATTAGAGTTCTTGATTATAGGCATTCTAACTGGGGTGAGGTGGTATTTCAATGTTGTTTTGATTTGCATTTCAAAGAAAGGTTGGACAAATGGGATTGCATGAAATTGCAGAGCTTCTGCATGGCAAAGGACATAGCTAGCAAGATCAATAGAAAGCCCACGGAT
>NW_012272159.1:0-2258 GCF_000151885.1 Dipodomys ordii
TTTTTTCTTTTTGCTTATGTGGTGCTGAGGAATTGAACCCAGGGCCTCGAGCATGCAAGGCAAGCACTCTACCACTGAGCCACCTTCCCAGCCCCCAGCCATGAAAATTCTATGGATAAGCTTTCCTTGCCTTTTCTTCATGTGCTTCAGGAAAGATTCTTGCAGAATCCCTGTCATTGTAGTTTCATTACCAAGAAACAAACTCCTAGTTTTAATTTTGATGTGACTGTAAGGGAAGTTGACTTAAACTAGGAAAAACTTAGTAAAAAAAATATTTCAGGGTTTGGAAGCGTGGCTCAGTTGGTAGAGCGCTAGCCAATGAGTGAAAGTATCAAGTACCAAGTCCAAGTCCCAGTCTTGTATCTAAATTGAAATATTTCAAAGATTCTAGTTATCAGCATTTCCTAATAAAGTAAAAGTTAACAGCTATAGAAAAGCCACTGCCGTTAATTTACCAGTTTGTATGAGACTTGGGATTTCATGATCAATCCACTTCTCTGTACAAGGAAGCTAATTTTTTGTGTGGTTACCTAGGTCATGGAGCTAGGGAGAGAGAAAAAGCCATATAAACTGGGTACCTCCTTTTTCCTTATGAGTCATATATAATTGAGCACAATAATTTTGACTTGTCTGACCCTCCTTGAAGTAGTCAGAACCAAATGAATAAGCCTTTAGAGGAAGTGAGTTACTTGCTACCCCAATCAGCCAAAATTCATTCTTATTTTAACATCAACCAAACCTTTTTTCTCTCCTCACATTACTCAATTCTTAGAAATGGTCATTATAGTATAATGCACAATCCAGTAGAGTTATTCACCCTTCCGTGTAGCATACTGTGTGCTGTTAATGGAGGCATTCAAAGCCATATAGCAAAGTGGATTGTGCATCCCTTGTCCTTTGAGCTAAGCTGTATCACTTTCTTCATTCAAAGAGATGTGGCTCAGGTGGCTCACGCCTGTAATCCTAGCTACTAATGAGGCTGACATCCAAGGATCACAGTTCAAAGCCAGCCTGGCCAGGAAAGTCCACAAGGCTCTTATCTCCAATTAACCACCAGAAAACCAGAAGTGGCACTGTGGCTCAAGTGTTAGAGTGCTCACCTTGAGCTGAAGAGCTGAGGGGCAGTGCCCAGGCCCAGAGTTCAAGCCCCACAAAGAAAGAAATGTGGGCAGAAGTGGCCAGGCACCAGTTTGAAGTGTGCATGTTTCTTCTTGTCCTGTTCTAGTCCTGCCATCCAATAAGAAAGATCTGCCTGGTGGTGTGACACATAGAACTGAGCTTCAAAGATACAGCCCTACCTAGATCATCCAACTCCCAGCCAACCACAGACTTGTAAGTCCTAATACATCATTGTTATCATAAACTGCTAATGTTTGGGGTAGCTTGGGATACAGCATCAAATTAGCTCACCCAATACTATAATACGTTTCTGATCTGAGTGTGTCTGAGCTAGTAATCTATAAATACATAGAATGTAGGAACAGTCTAGTTTTGATAATGGAAGAGCTATTATCCAACGATTATCTCTATGATACATCATTCCTCCGTGATGCAGCAAAAGTAATTTACCACCTCTCTGTGGTGGGTTGGCTGCTTTGCTGAATGCTGGTATAGAGGATAAAATACAAAATAGTCTCCCAAATCCCACATGCTCCTTCATAGCCTCTAGTAACTGCAAAACTACAACCACAACTGCACAGGTCAGCTAACCTGTGGGCTGTAAAACTTTCCTCTTTTCAGGATTTGGTTTCCTCACATCAGGTGTTGTGATATCCTAGTCTTTATTTGCTGATTTGAAGGTACCAAGCACTTTCTCCTGCCTGATGTAGGAAGAACTTCAATAAGAGGTTCAGTAAGAGGTCCTCCTCTTGTCTTGCTTTACTATGGAGAAAGCTGGGTGAGCCAACCCAGGCGTGTGTGTGTGTGTGAGAGAGAGAGGGGGGGGGGGACTGGGAAGAATGGGGAATTCCTGTGCCAAGAATCTCTCCAAATGTACAGGTATTAGAGAGAAATTCTGGCGAATGTGCAGGTAGAAGTTGAGCTGAGATTAGAACCTAGAGGTACTCACCAACACAATAGACAGGAGAATGACCCCCCAGAGACAAGAGGCACAGTGGACAGGGTAGGATGGAGTAAAATGAGACAAAGAAATCAAAGCAGAGGGCTGGGAAGGTGGCTCAGTGGTAGAGTGCTTGCCTTGCATGCATGAGGCCCTGGGTTCGATTCCTCAGCACCACATAAGCAAAAAGAAAAAAGCC
>NW_012272160.1:0-4681 GCF_000151885.1 Dipodomys ordii
CAGATTAATTTGGGGGTTATAGAGTCTTTATGACACTGAGAAAATGAAGGCATGTCACACCTCTAGTCTACAAGTCTTTTTTTTTTTTTTTTTTCCTGGTGCTAGAACCTGGGGCCTCAGCCTTGCTAGGCAGGTGCTTAATCACAGTCACACCCCAGCTGCAAGTCATTTCCACGTCAGAACAAGTAGTTGTTATCCTCCCCTAAAGTCGTCCTTGCTGGGTGGATGGTGTGCCTGTGGCGGTTTCCCACCGAGGGCTGCAGGTCTCCGGGAGGGCGCTGTGCTCCGGCATCTGTGCTGGGTCCTGCTTGTCACCGCTGTGAATGGACACTCGGATCCCCACATGGGAGTGCCAAGTCCCAGAGCAGCGGCTGCTCTCATCAAGCCGTGCTTATCTCCCGTGGCCAAGGCCTGGCCTCTCCTGGCGGTTTGCAGAGGGTGTTTCCTGGACAGCCGTGGGGCCAGGCCTGTCCTGAGCACCTCCAGCCTGTGCTGAATGGCTGGCCAGGTTCTCCAGAGCCTGCTGGGTGGCAGGGCAGAGGCAGGCACACGGCTGAGGGCCGTGGCTGGGGTGGGCGTGTCCTGGCCCGCTTCACCTGTCGCACAGGGCACACCAGTCTGATTCCTGGCAGCCCAGTCTGGCTCTTCTCGGGAGCACGGGTGGGGGAGCCCTCCGGCTCAGTGGCACGTGCTGTGTTTGTGCAGGGCGTGGAGCTTACCTCCACAGGCCCAGTGCAGGTCCTGTCATCTGGGACAGGCCCTTCCTGGGCCACGGCTGGGATGGGGGGGTGGGGGGAGACCCATGGGCCCCATCAGCCCTGAGTGAGCACGGGGGACACAGTGCTCTGCTCCTGAGGGAGGCTGGAGCAGTGGGGGATTGCAGCCCCTGCTCATGGGCCTGGGGGGTGTTCCAGTCATGGCCAGACCGGGGGCCTCGGTGCACTTGGTTTGCGGGACCTGGGGATCCAGAGGTGTTGGGGCTCAGCTCTGGGCGGGAGGGGCTCTCCCAGGCCCCTGAGGGGCTTCCTGGGCACAAGCCAAGGTGAAGGGGATGGGGGAGGCTCAGGAGAGAGGACGGGGCTGAAGGGGAGTGCCCCCCCTGGGCCCGGCTGGAGGGCACTGGCCTGTGGAGGGGCAGAAAAAAGTGAGTCTCAGGCTTTGTTCCATTATTCTGAGGTTGATTAGTTAATGACCGGATCAATCCTCGCACAGGACTGGCCTCTGGCCTGGCCTGGCCTGGCCCGGCGTCTTCCCACCCACCCTTCCTGCCACGTGTTCTCTGACCTGAACCCAGAGCAGCAGTGCTCTACGCCCAGACCCTGGCCAGGCCCCGCCACCAGCCTGACCCTGAGGATCGCTCCTGACGAGCTGGCTTTGCAGCGTGGTGTGCTTGAGGCCCGGAGGCCACGCCCGACCAGTTCTAGTGCATTGCTGGCTCAGGGCGGGCCGGTGTGGGGGGGGGGGGGGGGTTAAGTGGCACTGGGAAGGCGGGGCAGGGGAGAGGCCCGCTGGGCGCCGGGCCGGACAGGCTGCTCCCCCTGCCCGTGCTGCCCTCAGTCATTCCTGAACCCGGGGCCCCTCCGAGCCACATCTGTGGAGGGTGCCATCGCGGGCGGGCGACGTGCCCGGCACAGGTCTAGCCACCGAGGACACACCATGGAAGTCGGCCACGTTTGTTGTGCTGTTCTGCTGGCTGTCATTACTCGTGGGGTCCCTGCTCGGGACTCACCCTTGTCCTGGCCAGCGTAGGGCGCGGGGGGGGGCAGCACTTACCATCCGTGTTGGAGACCGGGGCTTCCTGCAGGTGGAATTTCTCCACGTACCCCATGTACTGACCCAGCCACTTGGGGTCCACAGGCAGGGTCCTCGCTGCACAGGGCAGGCAGGAGGTCATGGGGGAGCCCCCAGCTCCTCTGGAGGCTGCCCCTCCTCCAGGGTGAATGACCAGGAGGCTGGCCAGGGGCAGCCAGACCCCATTGCGGAGACACGGCTAGAGAACCTTGGCGAAGCTTGGTGCCAGCTCCTGGCTGCCTCCCAGGCCAGGGAGTGCCCCCTCTGGTCTCTTCTAAACAGGTGTGGGGTGGGGGTATGGTAGGTGTTGCCCGCTTTGCCTTGGGTTTGGTCCCCAATGCCACAGAAGGCCTGTGTCCTCCAGGTGACCTTGACTTCGCCCCTGTCCGGCTGCCCCCCTTCGGTGCTCCGGACGGCCGTCCCTGCCACCCAGGCCCTGGCTTGCCCTCCAGCCCCTTGGCAGTGCCCACTTCTACCCATTTTGGGGATGCTGTACCCCCGCGATGCCCCTTCCCTCCACTGTACCCCTCAGGCCCTCCCCACTGCCAATAGCCCCACGCGGGGTGAGACCATGCGGGGTGCTCAGACTCACAGTGCCCGTTGGCAGAATGGCCGGGTGAGGGGACGGAGGGGCCGGGTCGCCGGGTGGCTGCTCTGAGCTGCCCACGCCCCCCACACAGCGAGCACGGGGGACCCCTTCCCAGACGAGCGGGGCTCCGCTCAGACCTGCGGGAGCACAGAGGCCCCCTCCTCCCCTTTGGGGACCCGGGGGTGGCACTGGCACGCCCGGGGAGACCCGGCCACTCACCCAGCAGCGCCCACAGGCTAGTGGCCTCAGCGTCCTCCAAACGCACATAAAGGATGAGGTGCTCGTAGTCGGTGCTGACGAAGGAGACGTGCAGGCTGCCCCCCGGCACTGCAGGGACCCGGCCCAGGTGACGTGCGACGCCCCCGTCCCCAGCCCCAGCACCCCCCATGGGCAGCGTGGTGCTCAGCAGCCCCCTGAAGCCAGCAGCTGTTTCGGTGCTGGGTCAGATCAGGGTGTGTCTGCACCCGGCCGGCCCCTGGCCAGTGCAGGCCCGAGCTGGGGGTGGGGAGGGACTCACCAGTGCCGCGGTACTGGCCCGGCCGCCCCGTCGGACGCACGGTGGTGGTTAGTCCTGTGCACAGCCCCTTTCCTCTGGGGGGAGAGGAAGGAGCGGTCCTGACAGAGCCATGGCGCACCCCCCAGGGGGTCTCAGGTCCCTGGGCACGGGCGCCGCTCAGGAGGCGGCGGGGCTGTGGGTACCTGGGAGACCCTGGCAGACATGGAGAACAGTCTCTCTCGTGAGATGAGTCCTCACCTACCGGAGGGCACCGGCCCCAGGTGTCCTCGGCTGAGTTATGGCTCATGGGGTTGGGAACCCTGTCCTGTTTGTGAGCCCTGCCCCAGCCCCGCGTGGACACGGCCCCCGTCCCAGCTCCACATGGACACCGCCCCTGCCAGTGTGCCCCTTGTCCCAGGTCTGCAGATTCTCGAGTGGGCTAGGAGGTCTGTGCGGAGTGACGACCGGGTCCACAGGCTGCTCTGTGGCCATGTGCAGCACAGGTTGACATTAGGAGGCAGATCTGGGCTCTACACTGCAGGTATAGACAGAACCAGTACTCGGGTTGAAGTTGGCCACACTGGGCCCTGGGCAGCTTACCACCTGACCTACTTCCCCGGCGCGGTGCCCTCCTTCCCTGGGTCCCCGCCCTCCACTGGGATGGGCAGGCTGGTGCTGGGCAGCTGGAGATGCTGGATGCAGCCGGGTTCTTGCATGGCACCCCTCCACGTGGGGGCTGGACGGCGGCAGGGCATGGAGGCCAGCGCGGTGTGCCCTTCCTGCCCTTCCTCTGAAACCCCCACCCGCCTGGCCGGTGGCACAGCCCCACCCCGGGGCCCAGGCCTGAGCCGGAGGAGGTTCAGGGCCTCACTCACTTCCAGAACAACAGGAATTCCACGTCCCCATTATCACTGGCTCGAATGGAGTCGAGGGACAGCCTCAGAGGGTCGGTGGGCAGCACCAGGTCTGTGCGGCTGCTGGCCAGCTGGACGGTGAGCCAGTGTCCCTCCACCTGCAGGGCACACGCACAGGCACAGGAAGCTGGCCAGTCCCCTGTCTCCAGTCTCCAGGCAGGCTGGGCCCCACAGCGCCCTTTCTTCTAGAGTACTCCCCTTCGTCCTCCCTCTAGGACTGCCTCCTCCCCCTCCCCTTTTCCCTGCTGTCCTCTCTCCACATCCTCTGTGCACTCAAGTCTGGTCAGAGCTGTGTCCCCCAGGGCAGCTGTTTGCTGTGATGCTCTACCTGTCCCTCCCGGATGGCACCGTCCACCCTCTCTGTACAGAGGAAGCAGCGCTGTGTGGAGGCCCCGTGCATGTCCAGTGCTGCGTGGAGGGCCTGTCCATGTCCAGTGCCAACTTCGTGGCCTAGCCACAACACTCACCTTGTGTGCATCAAAGCCCGGCTGCGCTGGCACATCTTCCAGAGTCTCCTGTGCCCTGGCCAGGCCCAGGCCCAGGCTCAGCACTAGCAGCCACGAGCCCTGCAGCATCACGGCACCAGGGCCCTGGCCAGCAGCCGGTCTGAGGGACGTCTTCCAGTGGCTCCTTGTCCTCAGCAGCTGCTGACCAGCCCTGCTGTCCACCTGAGCCTGCATGTCCCAGTCCTCCCACACTTGCCAGCAGCCTTGCTTCTTCCCTGTGTGTAAGAGGCAGAGACGAGGTGGGTGGCTGCTGGGGCAGTTTAACTGGGCTGGGAGCCTGCTCTGGGAGCCTGGGAGGCCGCCTTAACTGGGCTGGGAGCTGGGAGGCCGCCTTAACTGGGCTGGGAGCTGGGAGGCCGCCTTAACTGGGCTGGGAGCTGGGAGG
>NW_012272161.1:0-1873 GCF_000151885.1 Dipodomys ordii
CTTCAGCTCAAGGCTAGCGCTCTACCACTTGAGCCACAGCGCCACTTCCGGCTTTTTTCTTTTTGCTTATGTGGTGCTGAGGAATCAAACCAGGGCCTCGAGCATGCAAGGCAAGCACTCTACCACTGAGCCACCTTCCCAGCCCCATAAGATCTCATTTCTTTTAGATTCATATATTGTAGTGGGATTGCTGGATAATATGGCATTTCTATTTTTAGTTTTGTTTTTTGAGACACCTCCATACTATTTTCCATAATGCTCATTCTCACCAATAAAGCATGAGATTTACCCTTTCTCCACATCCTTGCCAGCGATTGTTACTTTTTTTATCTTCTTGATAATAGGATTTTAGCTAGTGGTAAGATGATTCTCATTTTGGTTTGGGTTTGCAGTTCTCTGATGATAGTGAAGTTGAACATTTTTTTTCATATATGGCCATTCCCATGTTTTAATCTAAATGAGATTTAAAGATTCAACTTTCCTGTTAATCTTCGGGTTTTTTTTTTATGGTCCAGTCGTGGGGCCTGAACTCTGGGTCTGGGTGCTGTCCCTCAGCTCTTCAGCTCAAGGCTAGCGCTGTACCACTTGAGCCACAGTGCCATTTCTGGCTTTTTTTTTTCTGCTTATATGGTGCTAAAGAATTGAACCCAGGGCCTCATGCATGCAAGGCACGCACTCTACCACTGAGCCACCTTCCCAGCCTCTCCTGTTAATCTTCTTATCAATAGTTTCTTTCACAGAGACTAAATATATTAAGGTAACCATAAAGATAATGGTTGGCAAAATATTTTAAATTCAATGAAATGGTCAAAACATTTTATATAAAATTTCTGTGGAGTAATTTCCTTAGATATTAACAAAATTATGTAACTAAAGAACTTCATTCATAAAGCCATCACTATTCATTGAGTTCATTTATAGTTAATCTTCAATTTCAAGTTATTGTAATAGCTCAAGTTATTGTAATATCCAAAATGAATGTACCTCACTTTGAAAGCTAACAATTTAATAATGTAAAACTCAAAACTGTATTGACATAGTTATGTAATTATTTTATCAAATGTTTTGTTATTTTTATTTTTTTTATTTTATTTTTATTTTTTTGTCAGTCATGGGGCTTGAACTCTGGGCCTGAGCGCTGTGCCCCAGCTCTTCAGCTCAAGGCTAGCATTCTACCACTTGAGCTCCAGTGCCACTTCCGGTTTTCTGGTGGTTTATTGGAGGCAGGAGTCTCCTGCCTGGGCTGGCTTTGAACCTCAATCCTCAGATCTCAGCCTCTTGAGTAGCTAGGATTACAGTCATGAGCCACCAGCGCCCGGCTGTAATTTTTAAACTTTACTATTTTTATATTTTCTCTACATTTTGAGATACGTGTAAAAAAGTAGCAACCTTTTGACAAATTGAATGTTCCTTGCCTCTTTGACTGTTCTCTTTGCTCTTTTCCTAAAATTTTTACTTAGAAGTGACTCTACATTTTTTCCAATAAATGTTTTTCTCTAAGACCAGCATCAAAAAGCTGACATTTAATATGTAAATTACTTAAAGGTCCAAAGTATGTTTTTTTTCCCCAGAGCAAAATGTCTCTTATTACCTACATTAGAAAAATAAATGTACTTCTTAAAACACTAAAAAATTGAATAATGGGACACTTTTAAACAGGCATAAAAATGTTAGCTTACCTTTTTTGGAGTTCTTTGTAGGCATAGTAATTAGCATTTGAATTGCATTTTTGTTTGATCCTCATAACTCTTCATTGTAAATAGTAGTAATAGGGAAACTGAAACTTAAGAGATGTTAAATAACTTTCTTTCTTTTTTTTTTTTTTTTGTTGGTCGTGGGGCTTGAACTCTGGGCCTGGGCGCTGTCCCTCAGC
>NW_012272162.1:0-2872 GCF_000151885.1 Dipodomys ordii
GGTCTCTCCTGCCCGGGCTGGCTTTGAACCGAGATCCTCAGATCTCAGCCTCCTGAGTAGCTAGGATTACAGGCGTGAGCCACCAGCGCCCGGCTACAATAAAAGATTTTTAAGAAAAAATAAAAGGCAAATCATCAGGAAATGGAAACAAAGAGGTTTTTTCTTTGCTGTTGTTTTCATTTTCTTTTCTTTCTTTTTTTTGAGTCTTTGGAAGTGTAAGGGGAGGCACAGAAATGGAGGGACAAAGGGTAAACAAATGCAGCAGTGGTATTCATTAGACACTAAGTTCAAAATGAACTATACAATTTGTGGTGAGGATGGGGGAAAAAACTGGGAGAGAAAGAGGGAAGGGGTGACATTATCCAAAAAGAAACATATTCTTTACTTATGTAACTGTAACCCTTCTGTACATCACATTTATAATAACAATAAAAAAAAATTAGGGGTTGGGAAGGTGGCTCAGTGGTAGAGTGCTTGCTTTGCATGCCTGAGGCCCTGGGTTCAATTCATCAGCATCACATAAGCAAAAAGAAAAAAGCTGGAAGTGGCGCTATGGCTCAAGTGGTAGAGTGCTAGCCTTGAGCTGAAGAGCTGAGGGACAGTGCCCAGGCCCAGAGTTCAGGCCCCATGACCAGACCAAAAATAAATAAATAAGGTAAATCGTGTAAGCCAGATTCTGGTGGCTCACACCTGTAATCCTAGCTATTCAAGAGGCTGAGATCTGAGGAATGCAGTTCGAAGCCAGCCTGGGTAGGAAAGTCCATGAGACGCTTTTATCTCCAATAAACTACTCAGAAAAAGCCGAAAGCAGCACTGCGGCTCAAGTGGTAGAGTGCTGAGTGCTAGCCTTGAGCAAAAGAAGCTCAGGGACAGTGCCCAGGGCCAGAGCTCAAGCCCTAGGACTGGCAAAAAACCAAAACCAAACAAAAAAAAAAAATCAAGGATATTCATACAGTATTATGTACAAAAGATCCTTTCTGTGAAAAAAAATTGTTTATATATACACACAGACTACTAACCAAAAAGAGACTTCAGCAAATTCATTTTGTAAATTAAGTATTAGGTTAGTTCTTAATAAGTATCTTCTTATTTTAAAACTTGCAATTCAGGGGCTGGGAAGGTAGCTCAGTGGTAGACTGCTTGCCTTGCATGAATGAGGTCCTGGGTTCAATTCCTCAGTACCACATAAGCAGAAAACAAACAAACAAAACACTTGCAATTCAAACAATGTAAATATTGGAAAATGATTCCGACAGCTTTATTTATTCTGGTAAGTTTTGCTAAATATATTAAACCTTATTCAAAGACAGAACTTTTCCTTTTCTTTTTCTTTTCTTTTTTTTTTTTTTGTTGATCATGGGGCTTGAACCCAGGACCTGGGGTTCTGACCTTACACTCTTGCTCAAGGCTAGCACTCTACCACTCTGAGCCACATCTCAAAGTTTTCTGGTGGTTAATTGGAGGTAAGAGTCTCATGGACTCTCCTGCCATCATGATCTGGCTTTGAACCAAAATCCTCAGATCTCAGTCTCCTTAGTAGCTAGGATTATAGGCATGAGCACCAGTGCCCAGCTCAAAATTTCAAAAATGTTCTACAATTGTTCTCCAAAATGTCTCACAATATGTTTAACACTTACCAATCTTCCAAACTGATTTTTTTTTTTTGGTCAGTCATGGGGCTTTAACTCTGAGCCTGGGTTTTGTCCCTCAGCTCTTCCCCTCAACGTTAAGAACCACAGTGACACAGCCTTTTCTGTTTATGTGATACTGAGGAATTGAACCCGTGGCCTCATGCATGTGAGGCAAGCACTCTATCATTGAGCCACCTCCCCAGACCCAAACTGAAATTTTTAATGGCACAAAATAGGAATTGACAAACTTTTTCTATAACAGCCAGAAAGCAAATATTTTAGGTTTTCCCTATTATATATTCCTTTTGTTATGAACTCTTCAGGAATTAAAAAAAAAAGTTCTTAAAGCTCAGAGCTACATAAAAAGAGGCCAAAGGCTAGAGGTAGCTTTTCAGTTTGCCAACCACTGACTTATAACAACAAACCAACATTTTGGAAGTCTGATATTTTAAATATACTACAAAAAAAGCAACACAGTTCAAAACTGGGTTACTTTCATTCTACATTAGCTAAAGAAAGGTGACATTAAAGAAATTATGTATAAAACTGCTCACCTACTCAGGAGACTGAGATCTGAGGATCATAGTCAGTTTGGGCATAAAAGTCTATGAGACTTTCATCTCCAATTAACCACCAAAATGCTCAGTTAGTAGAGTGCAGTTTGGACATAAAAGTCTATGAGACTTTCATCTCCAATTAACCACCAAAATGCTCAGTTAGTAGAGTGCTAGCTTTGAGCAAGAGAGCTCAGGGACAGCACACAGGCCCTGAGTTCAAGTCCTGTTACTGGCACATATAAAAAAATTAATTATATTATCTAGACAAATTAATCAAAGGATGTGAAAATATATTTTATATTTTAAAATATTCTATGTTAACGTACACAATATAAAAGATATTTATATTTAAATTATATATTACATATTATAATATACATACATTTCTATTATAAAGGCATGTGTGTGCCTACAAAGCATACATACCCACTTGGCAAAACTCACTTGTGGGTACTAGTGGCTTATGCCTGTAATCCTAGCTATTCAAGAGGCTGAGACCTAAGAACTGTGGTTCAAAGGCATATCGAGACTCTTATCTCCAATAAATTATTGAGAAAACCAGAAGTGGAGCTATATCTCAAAGTGGTAGAGAACTAGCCTTGAGCAAAAGAGTTTAGGAACTCCAGACTCCAATTTCCAAGCCCCACAACTAGCCAAAATAAATAAATAAACTGTAATTTACAT
>NW_012272163.1:0-2139 GCF_000151885.1 Dipodomys ordii
ATGTGTCTCCTCCAGTTTTGGGAATGCAGAATATGTCTCCTCCAAGTTTGTGCATGTGGAATATGTCTCTTCCTGTTTTCTGTATGTAAAGTATACCTTTCCCAATTTTTGGCATGTGGAATATACCTCCTCCTGTTTTGAGCATGTGGATGATACCTTCTTACCATTGGTGCAAGTGGAATATAGCTTTTCTATATTTTGGCATAAGGAATATATCGTCTTCAATTTTGGCCAAGTGGAATATGTATCCTGCAGTTTTTGCCATGCAGAAGATGCCTGGTAGATGTTTGCTCATGGGGAATATATTTCCTGCAGTTTTGGACATTGGGATATTTGTTTTCTCCATTTTTGTGCATATATCTCTTCCAGTTTTTTGGCATGTGGATTAAGTTTCCTCCCTGTTTTGCAAGAAGAACATGTATTCTCCACATTTTGGCACATGGAAGATATCTCACCAATTTCTCGAACGTGGAATCAATGTTGTTGGGGTTTGGCATGTGGAATCTGTCTTTACCAATGTTAGGCATGCTGCAGATACCTGCTCTTCTTTTGAGCAGGTAGAATATTGTTGCTGTGCTTTTCAACATGTGGAATATGTATCTTCGATGCTTGTGCATGTGGAATATATCTCTTCTAATTTTGCCCTGGAGAATGTATCTGCCCCAACATCTGCCTGTGGAATACAAATTTTCTGATTTGAGCATGTGAAAGATGTCCTCTCCAATTTAAGCATGTGGAAGATGTCTTTTCCATTTTGAACATGTGGGAGATATCTTCTGAAATTTCACCATGTGGAAAATTTGTTCTCCAATTTGAGTCTGTGGAAGCTATGTACTCCAGTTGTAAACATGTGGAAGATATCACCTCCATTCTGGGCATGAGGAATATATCTCTTCCAATTTTCATCATATGAAATATATGTGCTTCTGTTTTGGTCTTTCAAAATTTGTTTCTTGCAGTTTGGGCCACATGGAAGGTGTCAGCTCCAAATTTGGGTATGTGGCATCCATCTCCTCCTGTTTGGGGCCTGTGGAAGATTTCTCCTCCAGTTTTGGGGAGGTGGAGTTGGTCTCTTAATTGAGGCCCTGTGAAATATGTCTCTTCTTATTTTGAACAAGTGGAAGACATCACCTTCTGTGGGCATGTGGAATATTTCTCCAGTTTTACCTATGTGGAGAATGTCTTGTTCAGTTTAGGGTATGTGGAGTGTGTCTATTTCAGTGTTTGTCATTTGGAATATATCTGCTGCATGTTTGTGCTTATAGACTAAGTCCTCCATCTCTCTGAATGAGGAGTATGTCTCCTCCAGTTTTGAGCATGTGGAATAAATCTACTCCTGGTGCAATGTGGAAGGTGTCTCCTGCAGTTTTGGAAATGCAGAAGATGTGTCCTTCAGATTTGTGCATGCAGAATATATGTCTTCCTGTTTTCTGGTTGTAAAGTTTATGTCTCCCAATTTTTGTCCTGGAGAATATATCTACTCTGACATCTGCTTGTGGAATATATCTTTTTTTTTTTTTGTCGGTCGTGGGGCTTGAGCTCTGGACCTGGGCGCTGTCCCTCAGCACTTCAGCTCAAGGCGAGTGCTCTACCACTTGAGCTACAGCACCACTTCCGCTTTTCTGGTGGTTCATTGGAGATAGGAGTCTCACAGTCTCTCCTGTCAGGGCTGGCTTTGAACCGCGATCCTCAGATCTCAGCCTCCTGAGTAGCTAAGATTACAAGCGTGAGCCACCAGCGCCCGGTTGAATATATCTTTTCTGATTTGAGCTTGTGGAAGATGTCCTCTCCAATTTGTACAAATGGAAGAAATCTTCTCCAAATGGAACAGATCAATTATGACTTCTCCAATTTTAGCACGTAGAAGACGTGTCCTCCTGTTTTGAATATGAAAAATCACCTGCCAATCTGGGCACGTGGAAGATGTCTTCTCCAGGTTTGTGCTTTTTGGATTTATCTCTTCCAGTTTTCAGCATATAGAATATATGTGCCTCTGTTTTGGGCTTTTGGAATTTGTTTCTTCCAGTTTTGTCACCTCCAAATGTGGGTATGTGGCATCTATCTCCTCCTGATTTGGGTGCCTGCAATTTTTCTCCTCCAGTTTTTGGGATGTGCAGTATGGCCCTTTCAATTTTTGGC
>NW_012272164.1:0-3012 GCF_000151885.1 Dipodomys ordii
CCCCACGACCAACAAAATGAATAAATAAATAAATAAATAAATAAAATAGACAAGATGCATAAAACGATTCCTTATTGGTTCAAAGTAAAAAAGGAGAGAAACACTCTTTAACTATAACTACCTCTCACCAAGCCTTTATAGTCCTGCAGACGCTGAAAGCCAGGGTATCCCGCAGGAGCACAGGAAGTCCTGCACTGTGACACTCTTCAATGCCTTCTTTACTGTAGGACGATGTGAATTATACTGGTAAACCTAAAACATACTGTACAGCAACAATTCCATGTCACAGAAATACCATGTTCAAGAAATACCAATCAAGCCAAGTTTGGAAACAAAGAGCTTTTATTTATCTAAACAAAACCCAAGGGATACAGATACTATAAAACAACTCCCAAACCATACATGAAAAAATGTCTTATCTACAAGAGTATTTACATGTTTAGGGTCCATACCGTAAGACACGGTTGCAAAGGTATAGAATGGACAGTCCACGGTAGCACACTCGGAAGAGAACCACTGTGGCACTTTCTAGTTGGTGACATGAATATGGTGAGGAAGTCCCTAGAAGGTTCTGCCTGTTCAGGGGTGTTCATATCTTGATTTTGAAGGTTAAACAAAAAAATCAAACTCAATTCCTGGTGAATAATGGCCTCTATTCAGTAACTGCAATGCTTCTACTCTATTATGGGTAAAATAATTTGTAATTTTCAAAGACAAGAGTTTCACACTTTCACTTCTATCACCAATATAATTACTACATTATCCGTTATTGTCTTGTTTCAGTGATGATAGAGATCACTCCTAGCATCTCATGCATGCTAGGGAAGTGTTCTACCAGAGCTATACCCTTCATCTCACCACAATATCTTAAAAAGGCAAACAGTTGTCTGTTAACACTTGATAAACAAGTATGTAATAATGCATTTCCTAAACAGTAAAAGAAAGACCAGATTCATCAAAGATGAGCCCACAATCTATTACCACTAAGGCTACTCTCTCCCTTTACTCCTGTTTAAATGCAAAAGCTGACAGTTTTTGATTAGTGGAAACATCTAAACGTTTCTGCTTTTTAGGCATGTTCAGATTCTCCTTTGCTGCTTCTTGGTGGCTTTCTGTTTCATGACTTTCCTCAACCACATGTTTTCGCTTCTTTGCTTCAACCCCATCTATCGCAGTCTCTCCCTTGGCTTTGTTAGTCCATGCCTTTGAAAAATATTGGGAGAAAAAAGAAAAGACTTTTATTGCAATAACAGAGAAACAAAATAGACTTTACTTTTATTTTTCTGGTAACTTTCTTATATATAAAAATAGAATTAAGGGTTGTACATGTTAAGCAATTCTTAAACTATCTATCTAACAAAGAGCTGATAACCAAAATCTTTAAAGAACTTTGAAAATGCAGTATTAAAACACCAAAAAACTTCATTTAAAAATGGATAGTAGATTCTGAATAGAATCTAAAAGAACTCTGTGAAAGAAAACAAATATTCAATGAGTACCCAAGAATAATTTTTAATATTTCTTATCATCAGATGAATGGAAATCAAAACTATTATCAGATTATCACTTTACCCTACTAAGAACAGCTATTATCAAAAAGACTTAGGGAATGAGAACAGTAAAGCCTGGAGCCACTGGCTCATGCCTATAAACCTAGCTACTCTGGAGGCCAAGATCTGGAGAACGGATGGTCAAAAACAGCATAGGCAGAAAAGTACTCAAGACTCATGTCTATAAGACTCTATCTTCAATTAACCAACAAAAAGCCAGGCTGGAAACATGGCTCAAATGGTAGAAGACCAGTCAAAAAGGAACCTATTTGTAGGAGTAGGCACATGATAGAAATGTAAATTATCACAACCATGAGTGAAAATGGTATGGGGGTTTCTCAAAAACAAAAACAAATCAAAACTAGAATTACTCTGTAATCTTGCAATTCTACTCCTGGATATTTCCAAAGGAAATAAAAACCAGCAGGTTCAAGAGACACCTACACTCCCAGGTTCACTAAAGCATTATTCACAATAGCCAAGAAATGGAAATAACCAACGTGCTCATAAGTTGATGAACAGAGAAAATATAGTCCATATATATGTCAGAATACTACTCAGTCACAAAAAAGGAATAAATCCTTGTCATCTGGAGCTATATGAAATTATCTAGGCATAGAAAAACCAAGTATTACAGAACTTCTCACCCACGTGTAAAATATGAAGAGTTGGTCAGGTTGGTAATATAGCTCAGTGACAATAGTGCTTGCCTAGTACGCAAAAGAGCTTGGTTTAACGCCCATCCCACAAAAGTGAATGAATGAATGAATGAATGAATTTTGATCCCAGGAAAGTTGGAAGTGGAATGGTGGCTACCAGAGTCTGGGGAAGAGCAGAGATGGAGAAGTGTGGGAAAAGGTTGATCAGTAAGTACCAAGTTACCATTCTTAGATGGAAACAAGAAGTTCTGAGGTATTATTGTATACTACAGTTACTATAAATATATAATATATGATATACTATATATAAAGTAACTATAAATAATGTACTATATATTTCAAAAAGCTAGGATTTTAAAAGATTTCATCATAAAGAAATAATACATTTGAAGAAACATTTTAAATCTGATCTAAGTACTTAAAACTGTGTACATAAATGGGAACATGATGCTTCATTAACATGTACTATTTCTTTTGTTTTTACTGTATCAATTAAAAAATAAACTTATAAATTCTTAAAACAATATTTTACAAAACCTATCTTACTTTATTTCAGCACCCCTTCAAAATCTACATTTGAGAGGCTGGAGGCCATTCTAGCTATAGTACCTGCCTAGAATGTGTGAGGCCCTGAATTCAATACCTAGTACACCTCAAGGGAAAAGGATTAAATTCTATTTCTATAATATTCCAATCTAAAAATCTGCTTGTATTTAACCACATTAAATGCAAAATATAACTGCAGAACTTTTTGAGATAACTAAATTTGCATGCAGTAGCAAAACCTTGAGGGCTGGGAAGGT
>NW_012272165.1:0-2147 GCF_000151885.1 Dipodomys ordii
AGTGGCGCTGTGGCTCAAGTGGTAGAGCGCTAGCCTTGAGCTGAAGAGCTGAGGGACAGCGCCCAGGCCCAGAGTTCAGGCCCCACGACTGGACCCAAAAAAAAAAAAAAAAAGACTCTTGTGCTCCCTAGACTCAAGGGGTCAGACTCCACATGTTAACAGAGCCACAGGTGGGTCCCTATACATGACTACAGTCTTAGAGACAACTCTAGCACCTCCTATTCCCACATCCCCTAACATGAACGATACATTAGGACCTACCAGATTTTCCTCTAACCTTCCTGGGTGAAGACATGTTGTCCCCATAGCCCAAATAAGGTAGGTGGAAGGTTTCAGCAGATACTGAGCCTGAGAGTCCTGACAGTCAGACAGAAGGTCTAATTAGAACCCAAGAACAGCACACAATTGTTGGTCACCTGGTCAAACATGCAAAACAAAGGATTTTCTATTAGACACCTAGAACGTCTCAGCTTTGTGACATTTCTTTAGTCAGTGTCATTTAATGAGCACTCAGTTCTTTAAATACCACATTATACTAAATTAAGTACAGGGGATTCAACACTAAGTAAGCCTGTCTTCAAGGAATTCATGTTCATCAAACCTATGAGAAGTTTTTACATGAGACAAGCACTTTTTAATTTTCTAATCTTTGCCACAATTGGCCTTTGAGATCACATTATGTTATCCTATTGGTTAAAACCTAAAGTATTTTTGTCTGGAAGTTTTTCTCCTTAGCTACCAGAAAATGAAGTGGGATTACTCTAAGCTGAATTGATTTTTATATTGTTGTTTAATTCTGAAGTTTCCTTACAAATTTAGAAATCTGAATTTAAAGTTAAAGCCTTGAAATAGATGTTTTTAAAACTTTGAGAAAGAGGATATTAAGAAAAATTACTTTGATTGTAGAAGGTAAATAGATAAGGTGGCATTTCTATTTAGTGTTATGTGATGAAGACAGGGTATTCCAAAAATTATTTATGAAAGAGAACTGTAGTTTATTTAATTCATCAAAACAAGACTTAATGAAATTACATGGCAACTCATACACATTTTAGTATTAATACAAATAATGTCTATCATATAGAAAAAGACAACATCAAAAATTTTATTTATTACCCTGTCAGGCACTAATCAGGTTTTAAATCTAACCTAGAATTTTTGCTCAAATGCAATGAAAATCTAGATCTTCAAAATGTTCTCATAACTACCTTTGCCATCTTTCCTGATTCATTAGTAATTGATAAGTTCAAGCCAGGCACCAAGCTCACACCTATAATCCTACTTGGGAGGCTGAGAATGGGAAAGTCATAGCCTAGGCAGAAAAGTTGTCCAGATCCCTTCTTAACCTCTAACTGGACCACGTGGCACATGCCTACCATCTTGATCTAAATGGAAGGCTGAGATTGGAAGAACAATGGTTCAAAGTCAGCCCTAGGCAAAACTTCTACCAGAATCTGCTTCCACAGAGAGAAGCCTGGTGTCGCCTGCTTACAATTCAGGACATGATGAGAGTAGGAGGACTGCAGCTCAGGTGCAGGGTCTGGATGGGAAAGAAGATCCTGTCCTAAAAATAACCAGTGAAAAATAGAGCTGGACATCTCAGAGCTATCATGCCAGGCTAGCCAAGTACGAGGCTCTAATTACAAACCCCAGTACTGCCAAATAAATAAATTCAACAAAATCTTCAACAAGGTTTCATTTTAAATTTATAATTCACATTTTAATTTCTTAAAAATTTTATTTGAGCAGGGAAAAATATCTCTATTTTGAAAGGAATAGGATAGTAACCTTCCGAGACTAGCCTATTCTGCAGGTAGAATTGAGATGTTGAATATCTCATTACTGACTGTCTAAAAATGGCATCCAAGCTTCAGCCTCAAAAGTATAGAGCAAAAATACTCAAAAGAATACAATTTTAATTAGAGATGGTTCATGTTAACAATTTGAAGTTTTGTCAAATAAAATTTTAAGAAACTCCTTAACAAATGGAGGTACACTTAGTGACTTAAATACTAAAATTTTGTTTTGTTTTGTTTTTTGGGTTTTTGTTTTGGTCCAGTCGTGGGGCCTGAACTCTGGGCCTGGGCACTGTCCCTCAGCTCTTCAGCTCAAGGCTAGTGCTCTACCACTTGAGCCACAGCACCACT
>NW_012272166.1:0-2216 GCF_000151885.1 Dipodomys ordii
TTTAGTCTTTAAAATTCTATTTGAGCAGAAAGGGTCCATTCAACATTTCTATTGGAATTCTGCCTTCCTTAACTGAGTGTGTGTGTTGATTTCTGCCAAGAGGAATGAGGTTTATTGATGACCTATATTTTTAAAATTAATTATGGTGTCCCTAATATACTTACATTTGTACTATAAATAGCTGACATGTTCTAAGCTTTTTCCTTTTCTATTTCTATTACCTCCTTTCTTTTCCTTTTTTCTCCTTTTCAACTTTTTCCTTTCTATCTTTATCCATTGTCTTTCTGTCTCATACAACACCAAAAATGTCACTAGAACACTGCATCACTGCAGTTCCCCAGGGATCAACTTGTTTCCTTGATTCTTTCATATTTTCAAGGCTGCCCATTTCCTGTGGCTATTTTCCTCTATCTTCAAAGCCACAAATCTCTCTATGAATCTGTCGCTTCCATCTTCCAGTGTAATTCCTTTGGCACAGCTGGATCATGCTGGGACACATGTTGGTATTGTGCTCACCTGATTAGCAAACTTGATTCCATCATAAACTCAATCTGTTTTTATTGTGTAAATTAAATGCATTTATGGATTTTATGATTAGGTCATAAATAGCTTTGGAGAAGGGTTCTCGTTCTTTTCATCACAGCTAGTCATTCTTTTAGTTGAGTGATTAAGAAAACCAGCCAATTCATTCTGCTTACCAAAATTCACTTTAAGATCTAAGCACTATTTGAAAATAAGTTTTGAACAAAATGGTAATTTTTGTATATTGCTAATAATATATTAGCATCCAGACCTTACATAATAAATATAAGCAAGACAATGATACTAGATGACCCGAATCTTCTGGATGGAATGAGAGATGCCATATCACCATGGAGTCAACGTAAATTAATAAAATTATTGTCAAGCACCACACATAGGGAAAACATTCCACATACACATAAATGCACTGTCATGAGTTATAGAATGTGACCCCTAGAAATCTTCCATCAAGTCATACAAGATCGTCATATCCCAAACACCTAGCAGTGATCTTTCCTAGTCACTGAGTCTTTTCTACCCACATACTACATTTGCTTCTGAAACCATATTAATTATATTGTAGTGTAACACCAAGCAAATACATTATTTTAGCTTCAGGTTTTTTTTTAATAAAGTCTCTTGATTTAGGTGTGAGGCATTTACAAGTGTATGTCCTGTTAACGTAGACATTTAGAGACTTCCCTGGGAGAGGTTCTCTATCTTAGAAAATTAAGAAGAGAATCAAGCAAGTTGCAAGTACGAAGTGTCACAGAGACATCTAAGACATGTTCAAAGAAAGTGCATGACCGTTCTGGAACCTCGAAGCTGTGGCTTTCTAATAGGATGAGTAGAGGAGAAATAATGAAAGGTGGCTTCCTGGCCACCCCTCCCCTCATCTTCTGTTCATCCCAACTCTCTCATAAATTATTACGCAATCTGTGGCCTAGTAAATTCCATATGAACATCGCGGCATAATATATATACGTCGTGTTTTTGTTTGTGTGCTATTGAGGTAACTGAACCTGGCCTCAGACTCAGAATCTGTTTCTACATCCCTAGTGCAAGGATTACCAGTGTGGTGGCACAGACTTTGTACCACCTATCTTTGTGACTATCTTCTATTAATGAACATACATGAAGATTCAGCTGAAAATATATAGCTTTCTACAATAGTTCTATTATTTCAAGAGGTAAATAGCTTCTTGATCTTTGAAATGAGCAATACAAAAACACATGTGAAAGTAAGGAGGTAGAAAATTACATATTTGAGGAAAATAAAAAACAACAAAGCAAAATGAATTTTTGGGGGGATCCAGTTGTGGGCCCTGACCTCTGGGCCTGGGCGCTATCCCTCAGCTCTTCAGCTCCAGGCTAGCACTCTACCACTTGAGCCACAGCGCCACTTCTGGCTTTTTTTTTCTGCTTATGTGGTGCTGAAGAATCGAACCCAGGGCCTCATGCATGCAAGGCAGGCACTCTACCACTGAGATAACTTCCCAGTCCAAGAGCAAAATGAATTTGAAGAAGGGTAAGAAAGGATTTTTGAAGTGAAGCCTAGACCAAGATCATCAGGGGTCTTTTAGAGGAAGATATGATGATTGAATTTACTGATTGTAGGACAGGACACCACTCTACAGAAGGGGATTGGAATACTAAGAGGACTAGTTGGATTGTTTCATGAGAGTACATTGTTG
>NW_012272167.1:0-2186 GCF_000151885.1 Dipodomys ordii
AGCGCCACTTCCGCCTTTTTTTTTCTGCTTATGTGGTGCTGAGGAATCGAACCCAGGGCCTCAGGCATGCAAGGCAAGCACTTTACCACTGAGCCACCTTCCCAGCCTCTATGAGACTCTTATCTTCAATAAACTACTCAGAAAAAGTGGAAGTAGTGCTGTGGCTCAAATGGTAGAGTTTTGCCTTGAGCAAAAGCAGCTCAGGTCCTGAGTTGAAGTCCCAGCCCCTCTCCCTGCAAAAAAAGTACAAACGGCTAATACACAGAAAAATGTTCATCATCCTTAGCCCAAAGAAAATGCAAATCAAATAAACTTTGAGATTCCATCTCATCCAGTCAGAAAGGCTAAGCCATTGAGAAAACAAATACTGGTCGGGTGCCAGTGGCTCACGCCTGTAATTATAGCTACTCAGGAGGCTGAGATTTGAGGATCAGGGTTCAAAGCCAGCCCTGGCAGGAAAGTCTGCGAGACTCTTATCTCCAATAAACCACTAGAAAACTAGAAGTGGCACTGTGGCTTAAGTGGTAGAGCGCTTGCTTTGAGCTGAAGAGCTGAGGGATAGATAGTGCCCAAGCCCAGAGTTCAAGCCCCATGATGGACCAAAAAAAAGAAAGAAAGAAAACAAATACTGGTGAGGTATGTGGTTAAACTTAACCCTTACACACATCTGCTAGGAATGTAACTTGGTACAATCATTATGGAAATCACCTTGGAGTAACTCAACATGGAAGAGAGGTACCCACACAGACATGTTTACAGCAGCACTATTCACAATAGCCACAATACAGAATCAGCCTAGGTGTTCAACAACAAATGAAGAATTATTCAGCAATAAAGGAATGAGATGTTTGCAGGAAAAAGGGAGTCCATCATGTTGACCAAGCAAAATATTCAGAAATATAAATGTTTTTACTTATGTGAAGAATCTAGACATAATGTTTATGATATCATTGTATTTATGTATGCATGTATGTTTGAAAGCATAATGGAGCCCACTTGAAAACTTAAAAAAGGAGAAAGAAGGGAGGAAGAATGAGTGATATAGATGGGGTAGTTGATCAAAGTATGTTATAAGTATTATGTAACTATCACAGTAGAACATCTTTATACAATTAATTTATGCTAA
Organism: Dipodomys ordii; assembly: GCF_000151885.1. NCBI lineage: Eukaryota > Metazoa > Chordata > Mammalia > Rodentia > Heteromyidae > Dipodomys > Dipodomys ordii. The sequence continues at coordinate 1,127 of NW_012272167.1, forward strand.
TTTTTAAAAGTGGAGAAATACATGAATAGTTTTACAATGATATTCAGCTTAGAAAGAAAATATAAATACATTATAAACTTGAAGTATTCATTAAAAATTTATTAACATGCTAACGTTTTATATGGTTGGTTCAGTATTTATAATACAACTTAAAATCCCATGTACCTCCTGAAAATTCCAGATGTTGCAATACACATGTATAAATAGCTGTATTTCCTAATATACTTAGCATAGTTATACTTCTCTAGTTAGTTTTTGCCAGATAAGTAAAACATAAATCTGTCAAAGGTAATGCAACTTCAAGAATTCAGATTGCTATTTCACCAGGATTTTTTTCTTTTCTTCTACCTTCTCCTTCCCCTTCTTTTTTTTTTGGCAATGTTGTAGATTGAACTAAAACTTGCTATAAAGGCATTCAACCATTTGAGCCCTGGCCCACCATGGTCCTTTTGCTTTTCTAGTTTGTCTTCAGATAGTCTCAGGCTTCTGTCTACCAGCCACAGAATATAATCCTCCTACCTCTATCTCTCAAGTAGCTGAGATTACAGGCACATGCCACCATGCTTGGATTCCAGGTTTTATTATTCCGCTTTAAACTTTCTTAAAAAACATGAAGCTGAAGCAAAATTAAAAACCTGCCTGAACCAACACTGAGAAAGGGAACAGTAGAAAACCTTTCATTTATCATAGAGCAAAAACACAGATGTACTTATTAATTTATTTTCAACTTGAGAGAATATACTGTGTATTTAGAGAAATAAATGATCAGTTGTCAGGAGTTGACTTTGGAGAATAATCAATAAGCGTCTTATCAATGGTTGGATATTGAAACCAGGGTCCATCGCCCCTGGCACGCATTAGTCTTCGTACTTCCAGTTCCTGTAACCTGTAAGGAAAGGAGCAACAATACTGTGTTGTTAGCATGTCCAATTAGAAACTAATACATTATTTCTTTTTTTTTGGTCCGGTCGTGGGGCCTGAACTCTGGGCCTGGGCGCTGTCCCTCAGCTCTTCAGCTCAAGGCTAGTGCTCTACCACTTGAGCCACAGCACCACTTCCG
>NW_012272168.1:0-3446 GCF_000151885.1 Dipodomys ordii
GTGGCGCTGTGGCTCAAGTGGTAGAGCGCTAGCCTTGAGCTGAAGAGCTGAGGGACAGCGCCCAGGCCCAGAGTTCAGGCCCCATGACCGGACCCCCCCCAAAAAAAAGAATTCAGCCTCTCCTGCTTGATGTGCAACAGACACCCAGTAAGTGATCCCCCAGCCCAGTAGTTTTCTTTTGAAATAATTGAGGCTCAACAACAACAACAAAAAAAACAAAAACAAAAATGACAATAAATCCCTAGGTGGCTTTTACCTAGACCATCAATTATTAAAATACCATCACATTTGCTTTCTCCCCGTACATTTTTCTCTGATCCATTTGAAAGTAAAGTGCAAATATCATGGCATTTCATCCTCAAATACTTTATCCTTAAATAATCTCTAAATATTTCCACACTATCATTATCACAGCCAAGACATTTACTTTGAAAAGACACTACCTAAGAGACCATTCATTCATATCTCCCCAATGGGCCCAATAAACCAATATCCTTTATAGTGTTTCAAATAGGTAATTCACATATCATAAAATTTTCCTTCTTGAAGTGGACAACCATCATCACTAACCCCAAGTCATTTTCATAGTTCTAGAAGGTATCCTATACCCACTAGTAGTAAGTTCTTCTCCCCCACCTCCCTTTGGCAATCACTATCTTGTTTCCATGGTCTTCCCATTGGGAACATTTTACAGGAGTGTATCACATAGACTAGATTTAGCGACTCATACCTGTAGTCCTAGCTACGTGGGAGGTAAAGATAGGGAAGATCAAGATTCAAGCTAGCCTAGGAAGAAAAGTTTTTGAGACCTCTTCTCAACCCATATCTGGGTGCAGTGGCACACACTTGTCACCCAAACTACATTGGAGGATTGTGGTAGCCTGGGAGAAAAAGTCTGGAAGACCTCATCTCCATTGGAGGTGGTATATGCTTGTGATCCCAAGAAGTAGGAGGATAGTAGCTCAGCTGTGTTCCTGAATGGTGAGGTCCTAACTTAAACAGTAAGAACAGGGCTGGAGGCATGGCTTGGTGGTAGGTATTATGCCAGCCTAGCAAGTGTGAGGCCTTAGTAAAGAAAGAAAAAAAAATGCATGAGCATGAGGGTAGCTGTCTTCCTGGCTATAGGGGAAGGGTATATAGGAACATCAGCAGAACAGGTCAGCCCTGCCATAAAGGGGAGACCCTCTTCAAAAAATAAACAGGGCAACCAGTTGCTGGTGGCTCACGCCTGTAATCTTAGCTACTCAGGAGACTGAGGTCTGAGATTCACAGTTCAAAGCCAGTCTAAGCGGGAAAGTCCATGAGACTCTTATCTCCAATAAACCACCAGAGAACTAGAAGTGGCACTGTGGCTCAAGTGGTAGAGTGCTAGCCTTAAGCTAAAGAGCTGAGGGACAGCGCCCAGGCCCAGAGTTCAAGCCCCATGACCAATAAAAATTAATTAATTAATTAATTAAAAATAAAAATAAACAAGGCAAAAAGAACTGAGGGGAGGGGTCATGGCTCAGATGGTAGAGTAGCAAGCACAGGCCCTGCGTCCAAATCTAAGCAGCACCAAAAAATAAAAATAAAATACAAAGAATACATCATGTAATAAGGGTTTTTTGTCTTCTTTCCCTTAGCATAATAAGTGGTAACATGTATATCTGTACTTTATTGTCTGAAGATGCATTGTATGAATATATATATCATATTTTATCAGTTTGTCAGCTGTGGGATATTTAGATTACTCGATAGCTTTTTTTTCTTTAATTCAATATTCAATCAAGGGCTACACATTGCATTTAGCAGTGATGTCACTAGTTTCTTTTAAGATTCTACAACATTAGTTCTAGATCTTGAATCCAGATCCTGTAACATTCACCCTGTATTTTTTTTTAATATTAAGTAAAAATATTGGGTAATATAGGTTGATGGTTTGTGAGATGTCCTCAAAGATCTGCCAGTTTCCTGTTATGTGGTATGGTTGGCCTTGTTGGCAATGGCACCGCACTGTGTGCCTCTTCTCCCACCCATCAGCCTGTCTCATCATCGCTGAGGTGAAGTCCCATCATTTGGTTGGATGGGATCTACCAGACCTCCCATTGCAAAGACGTGCAAACCAAGAAACAGCTGGATCTGCCTGCTAGCTTCACCTCACTTGCTCTGATCACAAAACTAAAAGCAATATGTTCTCACTAGCTGGGCATAACAAGTCTGCTAATAAAGATAAGGCCTCTGTGTATGGAACAGTCATGTTGCCCAAATTGCTTTGTGGGAATTTGGTGGTTCAAATCAGTTGAAACCACTGACCCTTCACTTGAGCCAGTGCAAAGGTCCAGTTGATGGCCTTCTGACAACAGAAGACTGAGTGCATACACAAAGCACACTAATGCCACCATTTACAAAGCTCACTAATGCTACTATTCTCTGAACAGGCCATGAAGGGCCATGAAGTTTGATGACACACACAGACCGCTTTTCCTTTCCTTCAATCACCCTTCCCCACTCCTTGAAGCACCACATCCATTTATCCCATAAGTACCCTAAACCTTAAACTTGAAGTAGATTTGAAGTATGGATCTCTCTGCTCCTCATGTCTGCCTTCCTGGTGAATGAACTATCTCTTTTACAGTTGATTGTCATACCACGTGATGGATAAAATGGTCTTCATTCAATCACACAGGATTTTTTTCTTTAGATAATAAGAAGTAATATTAGTCAGGCGCTAGTGGCTCACACCTGTAATCCTAGCTACTCAGGAGGCTGAGATCTGAGGACTGAGGTTCAAAACCAGCCTGGACAGGAAAGTCCGTGAGACTCTTATCTCCAATAAACAACTCAAAAACTGGAAGTGGCGCTGTGGCTCAAATGGTAGAGTGCTTGCCTTGAGCTGAAGAGCTGAGGGACAGCGTTCAGGTTCAGACCCAGAGTTCAAGCCCCACGACTGACCAGAAAAAAAAAAAAAAAAGCCAACCCAAGCAGGAAAGTCCATGAGACTCTTATCTCCAATAAACTACTCAGAAAACCAGAAGTGGTGCATTGGCTCAAGTGGTAGAATGCTAGCCTTGAGCTGAAGTGCTGAAGGACAGTGTTCAGGCCCAGAATTCAAGCCCCATGACCCACCAAAAAAAAAAAAAAAGAAGTAATATTAATATAAGTTCATGTGAATACTTTATTGCCTAAGACTCTTTAACCAATGGTATTCACAGTCACTTATTTACTTATTGGGATAATGCTGAGATGGAATTCAAGACTTTATCTGTGCTAGGCAAGATGTCTACAATGGAGCTACATCCTCAGCCTTTAACTGATGGTTTTAGCCTCCAATGATGAATATTCTCTGAATCCATTACAGTTATTCAGTGCTTAAAAAACAAGATATAGGGCTGGGAAGGTGGCTCAGTGGTAGAGCGCTTGCCTTGCATGCTCGAGGCCCTGGGTTCGATTCCTCAGCACCACATAAG
>NW_012272169.1:0-1257 GCF_000151885.1 Dipodomys ordii
TGTGTGTGTGTGTGTGTGTGTGTGTGTGTGTGTGTGTGTGTGGTGTGTATATCTTTCTGGAAATGTCTCTCTTCCAGTAAGATCACCAATCTATACCACAATGACTCCATCAGAACTTAATTACACTGCAAAAATTCTAGTTACAAATGAGCTCATGTTCACAGACATTAGGGCTTAGCATTGCAGCACAGTTTGAAAAGATACAATTAAATTTATTACAAATAATTGGAGATATCAATGTTATTATTATATGTTTTATTTGGAAATAATAGTTTAAAGCCTACAGTAGTTTACACTAAAATACATCAAACTGGCATTATTATTGACAATAAAATTAATCCAGTTTGATTTGGTTTAAAATTTTTAAAATTATTAAAAGATTGGGAATCAATTTCCATTGATTATAATATATAATATATATTATATATATATAATATATATATAATTGCTTCTGAGTTTTGACACTTCTTTCCAAATGACCAAAAGCATTTGATTCAATGCTTTATTTTTTTGTCCTAGGGCTTGAACTCAGGAACTGGTTGTTGTCCCTGAGCTTTTTTTTTTTAATCAAAGATAGCGCTCTTCTACTTGAGCCAGATCTCTGGCTTTTTGGTGATAACAGTAGATAAGACTTCCATGGAGTTCAGACTGGATTTGAACAAAGATCTTCAGATCTCAATCTCCTGAGTAGCTGGAATTACAGGTGTTATTCAATGATTTTTACTCCCTCCATTCTTCTGACAAAGTTTATAAATGTACATGAGTCAATTCAAGTCAATATTCTATCTTTAATGACCTGATAGAGTAAGATCAGTCAGGAGTCATCTCTTTATAATGGATGGGACAGAATGTACAGTTTTCTAGACTGCTGAGTCCCATCAAAGCACAAAACATATTAGTTCCAAACTTAATGTTCTAGAAACTGTTTTTATACCCAAGGCAAGTTCACATACATCCTTGTACACAAGCCGAGTAACAAGTTAGAAATAACATTTACTCCACAACTCAAGAGATGAATTTACATGTCACTCTCATTAACTACTTCGCTTAAGGACAAAAACACACTAAATGTGTCTTCTCAGTGGCTCCTTTGGTCCCTAGGAAAACAGAGATTAGTAGTTATTTCACCTCTGCATTTACTGCTTCATAATAGATCTACTATCCTTACCATTCAGTTACAAATCTCTGGAGAGAAGTATTTGTAAGCTGTGTATGTGTGTGTGCGTGCAAGTGTTAGTATATGTGTGTGTGTGTGTG
>NW_012272170.1:0-3269 GCF_000151885.1 Dipodomys ordii
CCATGCCTCCACTTCTAGTTTTTGCTGATTAATTGGCAATAAGTTCATTTGACTTTTCTTCCCCAGGCTGGCTTTATCCCATGATCTTAGCCTCCTGAGCAGTTAGGATTTCAGGCGTGAGCCACCATCTCCCAGCTTAAACTTCTTTGTTTAAAACAGTCCTAGAGCTGGAGGTCTGACTCAGTAGTAGAGCATCTTTCTGGCAAGGGTGAGAACCTGGGTTCAAACTCCAGGACTTTCAAAAAAAAAAGGAAGAAAAAGGAGGAGAAAGAGGAAGAGGAGGAGGAAGAAGTAGAGGAAGGAGAGGAGGAAGAATTGGTCCTAAAGAGATGCACTTGCAAACAACTAGTAAAGAATGCTCATCCTTGTGGCTGTTGGAAGCATGTTTATCTGGTTAAAAATGTGCAAAGAAGCGTCCGGGTGCTTACCACAGGCTGTGTTCTTACACTGACTGTATAGAAAGAGGAGGCAGAGTAAACCTACCCCATATACACCTCAGCCCAGGCCTGTGCCTAGCCTGTATTGTGAATGGGGAGACAAGGAAAAAAATGTGCAAAGATTGGGGGGCTGGAGAGGCTGGGGGGTAGGAGATGGGAAGGGATGAGAAGGGGAAACAAAGGAGGAGGCAACAATGGTTGAAAAGAAATGTACTCATTACCTTACTCATGTGATTGTAACCTCTCTCTACGGTATTTTCACAATAAAAGAAAAAAATGTGCAAAAATAGGGCTGGGAAGGTGGCTCAGTGGTAGAGCGCTTGCCTTGCATGCATGAGGCCCTGGGTTTGATTCCTCAGCACCACATAAACAAAAAAAGCCAAAAGTGGTGCTGTGGCTTAAGTGGTAGAGCACTAGCTTTGAGCTGAAGAGCTGAAGGACAGCACCCAGGCCTAGAGTTCAAGCCCCACGACTGACAAAAAAAGAAAAAAAAAGTGCAAAGAACAGAATGTTCCAAAGCAACATAGGAAGATGAAAAATATCTGTGCTTCTACAAGTGCTGGGCTTTACAGAAAGCACGTTACCAACGCTGCTTTGCCTGATCACTGGATGTTTTCTTCTCTTATCTTTTTAAATTGGCTAAATAATCAGGTGCGTGTTTTCAAATTCACTCTTTCTCCTAAGCAAGTACCCAGAGTGCTGAAGCAGCTTTCATTAGCAGCTAATTCTGTTTCAGTCTCCTGTTTGTTTTGAATCATGATAGGGTCAAATGATGGAGCTGAACTAAGCAGAGCCATCCTCATTCTCTAAGCAGAGAAAGGAACCCAAAGCCAGAATGTGATTTAGCTCTTGACTTTGGCACATGCTCAGTTGTGACTTTCTTTTTTATTAATTCTGCCAAGTTCCTCCCCTCTAGAATAAGAGTTAGACAGTAACATCAGAATAGAAACCTTGCTACTGCACACAGTCCATAGCAAGGACAAATGAGGCTTTCATTCCTTCTATGCCCATAATTTTGTGCACTAATTTCAAAGATCTGACCTCTGCCATCTAGACCCTTGTCTGCCAACCAGTGTTCTCTTCACCTTGCTGACTTCAGTTTCCCTGCTCATAATGGTGGGCAATTATAGTTCATACACAGAACTGTCATGAATAAAATGACTTCCAGAGCACCTGACACTTGCTAAGTGTTTGAAAAATATCAAATACTACTCCTGATTAAAAGTTAAAAAATAGAATATTGCCAAGAATTCCTATCCAGGTATTTTTATTTGGGGTCCAACATTCCTTGGGTTTTTTTTATTTGATTACCAAGAATAGTTTTCTTAGAATAAATTAAGAATGTCACCCAATCAGAATTCTATGTATCTAGAAGTAACTGGTGAGCATTTTTGTTTTTTTTAATTGGTTCAATGGCTAAAATGCTAACAGGACTTAATATTTATAGGATATTTACTGGGGATTAAGCACTATGCTAAACACTTTCTTTTTTTGAGATTTCCTTATTTTTATTACTTACATTATTTTTTTTTAATTTTTATTTTTATTTTTTGTGAACATACTGTACAGAGGGGTTACAATTACATGGGCAAGATAATGAGTACATTTCTTATCAAGCATTGCATGCTAAACACTTTCTATGTTTTTTTTTATTTTATTTGTGAAGATACTGTACAGAGGGGTTACAATTACATGGGCAGGATAATGCGTACATTTCTTACCAAGCATTGCAGCCTCCTCCTTTTGTTTACCCTTCACATCCCTTCCCAGCCTCCCCCCCATCCCAATCTTTCTCCTTCCCCCCTTCCCCTCCCACTTTCTATGTTTTGTTTTATTGAATCCTCAGACATTTAACAGAGAAAAATGGCATTTATAGAGAATAAATTAGTCCAAATTATACAGCTAAAAAGTAAAGTCCAGGATTTTATTTGTAATTAAAAGTCCTAATAAATTGGTGCTGTTGGCTCACATCTGTAATTCTGGTCATTCAGGAAGCTGAGATCTGAGGATTGTAGTTCAAAACCAGCCTGAGCAAACAAATCTGAGAGACTCTTACCTCCAATTAACTAGCAAAAAGTCTGAAGTACAGGTGTGGCTCAGCAGTAGAATTCCAAACTTGAGTTAAAAAAGCCAAGTAAAGCCAGGCAGCGGAGGCTCACACCTATAATCCTAACTACTCTGGAAGCTGAGATCTGAGGATCTAGGCTCAAGCGGTTCAAAGCCAGACCAGGCAGGAAAGTCCGTGAGACTCTTATCTCCAATAAACCACCAGAAAACCAGAAGTGGCTCTGTGGCTCAAGTGGTAGGGTACTAGCCTTGAGCTGAAGAGCTGAGGGACAGAGCCCAGGCCCAGAGTTCAAGCCCCATGACGGACAAAAAAAAAAAAGCCAAGTAAGAGCACAAGGTCTTGAATTCAGGGCCAGTATACACACACACACACACACACACACACACACACACACACATCCCTTAAGTCCTAATTGTTAGAAAACTGGATCATGAGGTTATCAGAATAAAGAAAAGGTAGAAAGCAAACTCAACAGATTTTATTCAGGAGTGAAGCCTGGGAAGGGCAACCAAGTCTCCTTCATCATGGCTGAAGGGGAAACAGCGCTGCACACCTTACAACTAGGGTCTCTTTTTAAATATTGGGCAGAAAGAGTGAAGCCAGCGTGGGGGGGAGGGGGGCCCGCGGATGGTTAACTAGAGGCAGGCTGGGTGAGCCAAGTTATTTTGATTGGGGAGTTTCAAGGTCTCAACAGGTAGGGGGGCCTTGCTCTCAGGCTCTCTTCCAAGACCGATGGTACATTTGTTCAAAGGAAGGAGAGGGGA
>NW_012272171.1:0-1609 GCF_000151885.1 Dipodomys ordii
CTTTTTGCTTATGTGGTGCTGAGGAATCGAACCCAGGGCCTCAGGCATGCAAGGCAAGCGCTCTACCACTGAGCCACCTTCCCAGCCCCTAATTTTCTAAGAATCTAGGATTCGTTAATTTCCTAATTCTTTGACAGAAACAAGATCCTCTTAATGAGCTTGACACATCAGCTAGTCTATGAACTCCCTTTCTTGATATTTGCTATTCTAAAGCTTTTGTCTTGCTGACCCACTCTGGTGCAGAACCATCATCTTGGATTGTCCTTTAACATTATACCAGGTTAACCTTTATCTTTCTGTCCTGAACACTCTGTTTTCTGTGTCCACTATGTTCTTTCTCAAGTACATTGTCATTTTCTTTTTTACAAAGTATGCATGGGAAATGCATTGGTTATGCAAAAGAGGTAGCTGAGGAAAGTTCAAAGGTTGTAGAAAAATAACCAAGAGACTCAGCTGTAATTCCAGCTCTTCACAAGGTGGAGTTTTTTGAGACTGACCTGGGGAAAGGTGAGATGCTACCTGAAAACAAAACAAGATAGGACTGGGAAGGTGGCTCAGTGGTAGAGCGCTTGCCTTGCATGACTGGGGCCCTGGGTTCGATTCCTCAGCACCACATAAGCAAAGAGAAAAAAAACTGGAAGTGGCACTGTGGCTCAAGTGTAGAGCGCTAGCCTTGAGCTGCAGAGCTGAGGGACAGCGGCCAGGCCCAGAGTTCAGGCTCCACGACTGGACCCCCCCACAAAAAAAAAACAAAAAACAAGATATACAACAGAAAGCAAAAGGTTCTGGGATATGGCTTAAGTGTTAAGAGAACTTGCATGGCAAGTGCAAAGCCCTGAGTTCAATCCTCAATACTGTCAGGAAGAGAAAGAGGAAGGAGAAAGGAAGGAGGGAAGAAAGAAGAAGGAAACCAGCCAAAAACATACTGTGCTTTTCCCCCTATTATGTTTTTTCTCATTGGCTTGTATCAGTTTCATGGAGTAGGAGATTTTATTGTCTTCACAGGTTTCCACTGTATTCCAATCATTTTCACCCCCTGTATCACACTCCCTACCCTTTTCCCTTCAAGAAATAGCATCCTTGGGCTGGGAAGGTGGCTCAGTGGTAGAGCGCTTACCTTGTATGCATGAGGCCCTGGGTTCGATTCCTCAAGCAGAAAAAAAAAAAGCCAAAAGTGGCGCTGTGGCTCAAGTGATAGAGTGCTAGCCTTGAGCTGAAGAGCTGAGGGACAGTGCCCAGGCCCACCACCAGACCCAAAACCAAAAAATAAATAACTAAAAAGAAAGAAATAGCATCCTGGGCTGGAAATGTGGCTTAGAGGTTGAGTGCATGCCTGGCATGCATGAAGCTCTGGGTTCAATTCCTCAGTACCTCATAAACAGAAAAAGCCAGAAGTGGTGATGTGGCTCAAATGGTAGAGTGCTAGTCTTGAGCAAAAGAAAGTCAGGGAGGGAGCTGGGAAGGTGGCTCAGTGGTAGAGTGCTTGCCTTGCATGCCTGAGGCCCTGGGTTTGCTTCCTCAGCACCACATAAGCAAAAAGAAAAAAGCCAGAAGTGGTGCTGTGGCTCAAGTGGTAGAGCGCTAGCCTTGAGCTGAAGAGCTGAGGGAC
>NW_012272172.1:0-2472 GCF_000151885.1 Dipodomys ordii
CACACACACACACACACACACACACACACAAATTCTTCCCAGGTTTAACAAATTCTGGACCATTCATTGAATAATTTTGCTTATTATTTCTTTGGCTTATTCAATCATAGATTTTGTTTGATGAGATTATGTTTTCTTCTATTATCTTTGAATATTTTCAATTTTACAATACTGTTTATAATTGTTTTATAAACTTATAAATCCTCAAGTCACATTAACAATTTACAAATCAGATCCACTCTCCATTATCCATGGGTATAATCTATGATTTATTTTCTTTAGTAAATTCTACATTTTGTCCATTCAGCCCTGAATTTTGATATAGAATACTGTTCTATAATCTTATATAAAATTGTGTTATTTATGTAAACAAAGAGTTTTTCTACTTTCTAATATTTACATTTTCTATTGTGTTTTCATTTTTTCTCTTCTTTCATCATAAGTTGTGGTCCATAGTTGTTGTGATCCATTGTTGTTGCAGTCTATAGTATTATTGTTGATTTTTGTTTTTATTTTCATTCTGATACTGGCTAAAACATTTTCCATAGAGAAGCTAATTTCCCTTCTTTGAAACATATATGTCAATGCCTTCTCTTTTTATCACCATGTTTGGATATCCTGATTTAACTTTCTACTTCAGAAAGATGTTTGGTTATACTGTGCTCTTTAAACATTTGATTAATGAAAAAACATGGTCTTTCTTATCTGATTTGAAAGTTGAAGGCTAGAAAACTGCTAAGCTATTAATTAAAATGAATTTTCTAGGAAGTATTTTTCTACTTTCTAAAAATGTTTTAAATGAGATATGTTAAATCAAGACAAATGAAAGAAAAGTAAAAGTATAATGTTCAACTCAAATAAATCAGAATTAATCTCCTGCTGAATTAATTTTGGCTTGTTTAGTAAAGTACTTCGGTTATAACAATTAACCAACATTTTAAAATTAGTAAAAGTAAACCTTGTTCACTTGTCCTATTTATCAATTGAAAATTGTTCAACAATTATTTATCAATATCCAATTATTTTAAGATTATTTCACAATATATTTTAATATTAAGCAAATATATGTAATCATATACTTATGCAACTTGTTGATATATTGATAACTAAAGTGTGTCATATTCTTGTGAAGAATCTCACTAGTATTTCAATATTCACATTCTATGTATAAGTACTACTAAGTTCCAATATTAAAAAAAGCAATACGTAACTGTTACTAATGTGAAAAAATACAAAAGTATTTCAAATTGCTACAGTTTTAGTGCCTTTAAACTGTATGTTTATGTGATTGAAATATGTACTTATACATTAAAAAAAAGTCCTTGAAGACATATATTTACAGCTTTTTTTTTTTTTTTTTTTTGCCGGTCATGGGGCCTGAACTCTGGGTCTGGGCACTCAGCTCTTCAGCTCAAGGCTAGTGCTCTACCACTGGAGCCACAGCGCCACTTCTGGCTTTTTCTGTTTATGTGGTGCTGAGGAATCGAACCCAGGGCCTCATGCTTGCAAGGCATGCACTCTACCGCTGAGCTACCTTCCCAGCCCATATTTACAGCTTTTATACATCATTTATACACTTGGCTTGTTAGTTTTGAATATTTTGTGAATATACCTCCAAATTGTGTTGTCCAATTTCCATCTTTAATTAAGAGTACCTCAAAATTTGTTCTTTTGAATTTTTATACTTTATTATGCATACATTATTTTCCTGATATATATTGCAAAGTCTTGGAAATCTTTGAAGTAAAATTCACTAATAAGGTATGAGGAACATTCTTGGTAAGAAATTGAGTTAATGTTCTAATTCACAAATTATCTCACATACTTATTAATATTATTTTTATTTATTATTATTGCAATTACTTCCTCTGATTTGGTATTTCTCATACATTAGTGTACATTGCTTCCCCTAAGTATCTTGTGAATTGCAAGTTCTGATTCAGAGGGGAAGACTGAGATTCTTCATCCTGTTGCTGATGAAGGACATCGTCACACCTAGGTGTAAGTCCAAATGAATCATCATGTGATATCATTCACAGCTCAAGCAATTTTTATTGTCACTTTATAATAAAATCTTTGGAAATTGTTCTTAAATTTAAGTACATATTCACTACATTTCTACAGGTAATCATTTTTACTTGTCATTTAGTAGATTGTAAGTATGAAAATGGGCATGGTTCTGAAGGTCTTCAAAGTTCAATCTCCTGAAGATATGGCTCAAGTTGTAGAGTTCCAGCTGAGCAACAAAGTCCAGTATTGCTCAAAAATACTTACACTGATAAAATTTAGATTATGATATGCTCAAATGTTAAATATTTAAGAACATTTACCTAAATTGCTTCTAAATAGCAAAATAATAACTTTTAGGTTCAGTACTCAGTAAAAAAAAACATGTACATAAGATTATATATGTTGGGGCTGGGAAGGTGGCTCATTGGTAGAGCGCTTGCCTTGCATGCATGAGGCCCTGGG
>NW_012272173.1:0-1437 GCF_000151885.1 Dipodomys ordii
GCCTTTCATGTCTACCCAGGGGCCCCGGGACCCCAAGCCCCATGAGCCTGAGGGTGGGGGGCTTGCAGCCCGACAGCCCCCCGTTCTTACAGGGGCTCCCCTGAGACTCCGTGAGGCCCCTCCACGCATAGAAGGTTCCAGAATTCAGGTCTCCAGGCCTCCCTCACCCTGTCTCCCCGCATCTTCTTTGGGTCTCCTTTAGCTCCTCCGGGTTCTTTAGCCTCTGCGGAGCTCCAGATGTTTCTATTTCTCTCCCTGCTGAAGTTTTTATCATCCCAGGATCCGTTCAACCCCCAAGGTCAGGCAAAACCCTTCTTTCTCACCCAAGAGACCAAGGCGGGGTGACCTTATTAGGTCCCCGAAAAGGGAAAATCTCCTGTTGATGGCTCCAATGACACTGATCCACTCAGGCGCTGCCCCTGGGGGGGTTTTTGCTTTTGTCTTTTTCCTCCTGGCACACCGTGGATGCCGGGCACCGGCAGGTCATCCTGTCTCCCCTCTCCCTCTACTAGCATTCACGTCACCCTGGCCTGCAGTCCTCCAGCACGGATCTAACCTCATTCCATGCTTCATGAACATTTGTTGACGCGTAAAATGCTACAGGGGGTGGGGGGGGGAGGGAGCCACAAACTCACAGGCCCACAGGAGGGAGATAAAGCATAAAACGGTGACCGGTCAGGAGGCGGTTGGAGAGCGGGGGTCACGCAGAGCGGCCTGGAGCCATGGGGTGTTTGCAAGAGGAACCCAACTTGGGGCTTTTTTTTTGTTTTTAAAGTAAGTTTTTATGGTGATGATGAATAAAGGTGACGGATAGTGGGGGACAGTGACGTCAGTCGGGTCAGGAGCGCATGTCTCTGTGGACCCTGCCCCCCCTTCCCTCGCTCTCTCCCCCAGTGGTAGAGTTCATTCTCCACCTGGTGTCCAGTGAGGACCCCGGCTGCCTCGGTTTCCCCCTCTGTCCCCCCATTTCTGTGTCCCCCTCACCCTCCCAGAGACAGAGAGACCCACCCACGAGACAGAAAGGGACAGAAACCACATGGAAGGATCAGGCCTCTTGTGTCCATTTCCCGAGTCCGTCGGATCGCTGTTCTTTCCTCTGATCACAGGCCTGGCCCTTGGGGCTGCTCCCTCCCAGCGTCCCCCTCGGGTCTGGCTGTGTGTGACGTCCAGCCCCCCGTCCCCCGTCCTGTCCCCATGGATTGTCCATCCAGCCTCTGCCCAGGAGAGAACACCTGCGCCCTTCATCTCTCTGAGCCTCGAGCAAGACCACAAAGATGACGGCCCAGGGGTTGGAAAAGGGAGGATCACAGTTCCGGGAAGCAGGGAGGATAGAGAAGTGGAGGTCGGGCAGGGAGGATGGAAACCAAGGAGGCTGATATCCCTCCTCCCCCTCCTCCTCCTCTTCCTCCTCCTCCTCCTCCTCCTCTTCCTCCCCCT
>NW_012272174.1:0-1688 GCF_000151885.1 Dipodomys ordii
AACCAGAAGTGGTGCTGTGGCTCAAGTGGTAGAGCGCTAGCCTTGAGCTGAAGAGCTGAGGGACAGTGCCCAGGCCCAGAGTTCAAGCCCCATGACCAAAAATAAATAAATAAATAAATACATAAAAATTACCTGATGTTTGTAACTATAACTCCTGTGTACATTCCCTTAACAATAACTTTTTTTTTGTAAACCAAATAAAAAACTGTGTCTATAAATTCAAGCATTTAGATTAGTTACAAAACCTCTGAAAGGCACACATTATGAGAGGATACTGAAGAAAAAAATAGACAATTTGAATAGCACCATTTTTTTTTAATTTACAGCAACCACAAATTATTGAGAACTATGTCATCATGTCTTTATGAGAGAAATAATGCCTCCAGATAACCAGTAGTCAGCATTGGCAAGAGAGTCAACTATCCTTACTGATCAGGGTCTCTAGATAAGCACAGACACCTGCGGTGGTGTCCTTGCACCTGTGGCCCTTGTTGCAGATACATAAACAGGCGAGCAGTAAGCACCAGCACTTACGGAAAAGGATGTGATGGCTTGTGGCTCCTGACTAATCACAGGGCAGGGCAGGCAGGTGGGTGGGAGCTAAGAGAGCCCACCTGCGCCTGCGCAGGAGATCCCAGCGCAATGTGGTGGTGGGGGGGACACCCCAGAGGATCCTTGAAATCCTCCCTCCAAGATGCCATCATGGAGGCTTCAGGTTAAAGGCAGAAGAGCACGTAGACCGCAGCTCTTCTCTCCCTTTAAAGTATTAAATAATAACACCATTTTTTAAAAAGATAGTCTAGCCATGTAGTCCTTGCTGGCTTTGAATTCACTCTCTAACTCATTAAAGGATGAATGAATGAATGATGAAAGAATGAATCACAATATCCATCTCACCTTTACCGACTTTTTTTTTTCATTTTTGTCCACCATGAAGCTTTAACTCAGGGCCTGGGCACTGTTCTTGAGCTCTTTTGCTCAAGGTTAGCATTCTACCACCTTGAGCCATAGCTCCACTTTTGGTTTTCTGGTGGTTAATGTTGGTAAGATTCTCACAGACTTTCCTGCCTGGGCTGGCTTTGAACTGTGATCCTCAGATCTGAGCCTCCGGAGTAGCTAGGATTACAGGTGTGAGCCACCCGTTCCCGCTTCTTTATCGATTTTTAAAAACCAAAACCAAAAACTTTTTATTGTCTTTAAGTAGTTGTACATTCAGGTTTCAATTCAACATACCAATTTATGAGTATGATGCATCCTGATCAATGTCATCATTCCATCATTCTCTCCATCTCTCCCAACCCCGCGCACACCCTCAAGTTACCTGGCTCCATTTCACACATGTATATTGAATATTGATTGTATTTGTCCATGTTTCTCCATTTGTCTGCCCATTCCTCCTCCTCAACTTCCCCCACTACTCCTAACAACACATGTCCCAGCTTCCTGGTATTCATTTTGTTAAACTTTGAGTTAGTTGTTCGAAGGAATTACACCATGCATCCTCCCCTTGAGTATACCACACCTTAGACAATATATTTGTGTATATGCATATAACCCTGTATATATTTTCATATATGTTTATAATTTAGATCTAACTTCCACATATGGGAGAAAATACGAGCTCTTTGTCTCTGATACCTGTTTTAAGGATGGAAATTAGAGTTAAAACTCATCACACAAGGGGGGGG
>NW_012272175.1:0-1269 GCF_000151885.1 Dipodomys ordii
CGAAAAATGGCTAAAAAACATACGGGGGACATGCATGAATTTCCGGCCAAAAAGTTGAACGCCCCTCCCGAAAACGAACTTTGCGACTAAAATTGGACCCCAAAATCTTGAAAATTCATAAATTCCACCAATAATATATACCCCACCCCTCTTATACCCCCACCCCTCTTATACCCCTACCCCTCTTACACCCTCATATACACACCCCAAACAAAACAAAATAACAAAATAATAATTCATCAACATAATAAATCATACAAGCTACACACAACACAAATATTAACTCACATATTTTTATCTCATTAATAACACACAATCTACAACATAATCTACACAGATCAATTAAATATCACAAATCACTCCAAACAAATTATTCACAACTTAAAATTATTATGACATATACACATAATTAACCACACCAAAGTTATACACCATAATATAACACCAACAACTTTTAATTTCATCTACAAATTCACTACAAAATAATATAATAAAATTTATCATAATAAAAATTCCAACTCCCACAAACTCCACAAAAACAAATTTCTAAAAATAAATAATTTCTATATATCCCACCCTCACCCAACCTGACTATATTACACCAACCCCCACTGATGTCCCACTTTTCGAAAAAACCCGAAAAATGGCTAAAAAACATACGGGGGACATGCATGAATTTTGGGGATAAAAGTTGAACGCCCCTCCCGAAAACGAACTTTGCGACTAAAATCGACCCCATTTTTTCGATAAAATTTATACCATCCCAAAATTCCCTATCTTTACCCCTCCTACCCCTCCTACCCCTCCTACCCCTCCTACCCCTCCTACCCCTCCCACCCCTAAATTAAATTATTAAATTATTAAAATTATATTACAACAACTTATTCATCTACTCATCTAACACCACCTCTATTTATATCTACTACACCATAAACATCATATCATCTCACAAATCTTATACAACACCATTAATACACCCATAACTATATATCAACCAACTAAACATCAACATCGTACCCGCAACTTTAAAATAATTAATTAAAATATTTTATACAGACATTTATTAACATTAACATCTTTAACTCTTGCTACCTGCCACGTGTTATTCAATACTATCATCTATTTAACTCTATATCTATACCATCTATATAATACCATAAAATAAAATAATTTAAACCCCACCCCCATAATCATCCACCCCAAAATCCTAGAACCACCCAACCTGACTATATTACACCAACCCCCACTGATGTCCCACTTTTCGAAAAA
>NW_012272176.1:0-5918 GCF_000151885.1 Dipodomys ordii
GCCCAGGTCTTCCTAGCTGGAAGAACTAGGAGCTCAATAAATCGATCAGTCAGAGGGGATGACTCAACACAGCTCCCAAGCAGTAGATTCTGTGGGCTTTTCATTTCCTAGCTGCAAACAGGTGGTGTCCTGCCCTCACCCTGAGTGGTGCCCGCCCCCGCCCCCCCCCCCACAGCAGCCTGGCAACACCATCTCCCCCCTCCGCCCTCAGCTAACGTCCCTACTTGACTGTCACCTGCAGGACCGGGCCCTTCCTGCAGCACCTTCTTGATCCTCGCCATCTTCTCCCACCACCAACCCCGTTCGTACGCTGCTACATTTGCAGCGAGCTGCCTTCGGTGCTTGAAGTCCCCTGGATCTCTCTCTGCGCATGTCTGGCACACCGTCCTGCTCTTGTTTATTTGCTTTTCGTGCTTGACCACTGCAGTGCGTGTTGCTGGTGTGCGGTGTGGCGTTCCGATGCGTGTGTCCCCAGGGTAATGATGAAACCAAGCTGAGAGACCGTGTCCCTCCGCTCACGTGTTCACGCCGTCTAGTCCATGAGGACACTGCCCAGGCTTGGAAGGTATTCCTCTCATCCTGACGGCTCATCCTCCTTGCCGGGACCCATACTCCCCCAGCCCACTCCCGCCTCAGCCCGCATCGGGTGGTATTGAAGTAGTTGCCCATTTCTGGGCTGGGAGCCTAAGAGAGGCACTCGGGAAACCCTGTGGGAATGAAAGAACGTCCAGTGCCTTCGACCGGAGGAGGCTCCATTCCCGAGCCCAAGGGGTCAGGGTGAAAGAAGGGTACACTGGGTCTAAGTCACACATCTTGTCCGGGTGGCGGGGGCTTTTCGCCCAGCTCTGAAAAGCCTCAAGCTGAAACAGGCCGTTGTCTGACGATGCAGAGGTATCATGCTGTTTAGACCCAGGGAAGTTTTGCTACAGAGATGCTCGCCCGAGTATTCCCCTAGATGGTCTTTTTTGCTTGACCTTTTTGTTAAGGCTTGGTCCCCACCTCCAGCATGTGGTTTTTGCCTTTAAAAGCTTTGTGCAAAGGACTTTCTGGGCTGCAGGTCTTTGGGACAGGAGTCCACCTGCCGCCACCGGCTTTCTCATAAAGACTCCCAATTCACCCTCTCAAAATGTGGCTTCTGTGTTTCTCGCAATGGAGTTCCCAGACAACAAGGGAGGGAGCGCAGATGAAGGCAGGGAGAAGAGCAGCGAGGAGGCCCAGCCAATGAGAGACAGGCCCCACAGGCCCCCAGGCATGGACAGGGCAGGCCTGCAGGGTCGTCAACGGGGCATCTTCGAATCTCAGCTGCAGAGCAGACTTTCACCCACGGTAATCCCGGCAAGACCGAAGCTGCCACAGATCTAGAAGGTTGACCTAGAAGGTCAACCCAACAGGGCCTCTTTGAGTCAAAGGTATGCTCTTCCAAGCTGGCTTTCATGAGATCTTCAAGGCTCTGGCCAACAAGAAAGCTCCTTCACTTCTGCTAATGGCGTTTGGTTCCCCTCCCTCTAACTGACATGGCCAACCTCCCCCATCCCTGATGGGCCCCAGCGAAGCAGGAAAAGGAGCGTTTGATGCCATCGCAGGTGCCCTGCCCTCACCTCCTCGGCCCAGATGTCCCCATTCAACAGTAATGAGCATCCTGCTGCCTGGTTCTGTCTCCACCCCTGCGCCACCCCCACCCCTCCACCCCGGGCCCAGGCCAGGCACCGTGCTGGCTAACCACAAGAGCGAAGACGTTCTGCTCTTCCTACAAGTTTGAACCCCAATTAGTGTCCCCGCAGCTTGATGCTCACCGGCGGTCACCCTGCCTTCTCATCTAGCGCCGTTATTGATTTGGTCAGAAGTAATTAAGGAGATAATTCTTACTCAATTACATTTCCCTGGATTTCCCGAGGTTGTTAAGGCCGCTCCCGGCTGTATTTTCTTTTTTCCAAATTAATTTTGTCTGGACTCTGAAATGAGGATGGATATGACGGGGCTGGTTATGTTTTTTTTGAGGGACCCTTCCCCGCCCCCTCCCCTGCTCCCTCACCCCCCCAGGAACAAAGCGGGGCTCCGTATATTAATTAATTACAGCTAGTGTTTTCAAAACTCTTGATTTTTAGAAAATTAATGTAAAATATGCACAGGCTTTAAAAAAAAAATTAGGGACTCCTCGGAGTCCCTTTCCTTTGCCTCCTGTGGATCCTTCAAACCAGGCTCATTGTGACTCTGTGCTGTCTGCCAGTGACCCGTGATGGTGACATTGCTCAGGTTTCCCCTCGCGTATCTCAGCTTGTACGTTTACAACTCCAGGGGCTTGCTCCGTGACTCCCCCAGTTCCTAACCCCTCGAGAGTTGTGCAGCTTTTACTTCCCTGCTCCTTAATTCCATAACTTTTCAAAACTATAGCACACTTGTATTTCCTGCTCCATTCACCCCAGGGAGAATCTCTGGCTCCTTATTTTGCAGGAGAAGAGATCCGGATCTTATCAGGGCTCCCAGCGTCTTTTACCTCTTTGGGATCGATAGCTTGCTTATTCCGTTCTGTACCTGTGACTGGTGATTTTCCCCCCAGGTTTTTGTCTCTAAGCTGAGTCTAAAAGTTGAAAATCAATGACTGGACGATCCCATCCATCCATCCATCCATTCATTCATCCACTCACTCCCTCAACAAACAACTGCCGAGAAGCCACTCTCTGCCTGGCATTGTGCCGAAGACCAAAGATGCAGCCTGGCAAGGTCACTCTTCCTGCACGTGCTGCAAGGCTAGAAACAAGAGGAGGAGAGAGAGGGGGAAAAACTCAATTTATGACCTGAAAAGCACCGCCACTTAAATCAGTGGCTTCGAGCATGACATCTAAAAGGTGAATACAAAACAGAGCCGAGAGGTAAGTGGGATATAACAAGAGAGATTTTACATTGGAGCCACTCGACTTCCTTCTTTATTTCACAAATCTAAGCAAAATCTTGAAATGCAAATCGCAGCCCACTCGTCAACCGCAGGGCTTCTCGGGATGCAGCCAGAGTTCTGGCGGATGCTGCATGCCCAGTTCTGTTCTTCCTTCCAGAGCCGAGGCGGTCTCCAGGAATCACAGCTGCGCTCGGATCTCATGTTTGCACAGCTCTTTCATCAACTCGGAAACTTCCACTGTCCAGAACACACTAGTGGGATATAGTCACTTTGAGGACAGCTGGGAACAAACAGCTACTCACGGTGGCAGGTGCCAGGTCGGCCTTCCCCACCCCCACCACGCTGGCACCGGTACAGAACATAAAAGAAACCTCTGGAGCCACCGCTGCGGAAGTTCCTGACCACCCTTGGTGTGAATGTCCCATCCAGGAAGGGGAGAGTGCCAGGGTCAGAGGCCACATGGCCAAGTGCACTGCAAACATTAAATGATCAGATGCAGGCTCTATCCAAACCCATGCCGACGCGCCAACTAAGAAAGTCCCAACAGCAAATAACAAGTGCGGGCCAGGATGTGGAGGAGGAGGAGGGGGGAGCCCCTATGTACCCTGCTGGTGGAGAGTTAAATGTGTGTGTATACAGGATGGAAGTCAGCATGGATCTGAAGTTCTTCATACAACTACCCCACTCCTAAGTATGTGTCCAAAAGACATGAAGGCAGCGTGCTTGAAAGACACGTGCACACCCGCACTTACTGAAGCACGATTCACAAGAGCTGACATATAGAATCAGACTCGGTGGCCAGCAACAAATGAATAAAGAAACAATGGTACACACACACACACACACACACACACAAACACAGAGTATTACTCAGCCATAATAGAAGAATGAAAGTATGTCGTTTGTGGCACTTGGGTGGAGGCTGTGTACCCTCTCAAGCCCAGTGCGTTTCTAGACTCCGGGGACGGGAGTGCTGCTGTAATTATCGAGCAGGACAGCCCTTGGCAAGGTTCTCGATACTAAACGGGTGCACTGTCATCTCCCAGGACTCCTCCAGGGCTTTGAGAGGCAGCCCCCGCCCCCAGCCTGTGGCTTCTCAGGGGCTGCAGGTGTCTGATAGCTAGGCCGCACTGGCCCTTCCTTATCTAGTCTTTCAAAAGAGCTTATGAGATTAATGCATTTGATTAATTTTTTTTAACTGAGTGGATAGCACGTTGGCTACTGGCATGCCAACTTAATCCCAGGGCAGACTGGGGAGGGGTGGAGGGAAGGGTGGGGGGCGCTCCTGGATGGTAGCAGTCAATTTCCATTTCAGTCAAGTGAGAGCCGAGGGAGGCAGAGAAAGATCTGAAGAAAGGAGGGCTCGGTTGGAAGCTCTGGCATCTAGCGCCACCTACTGTTGTGACGCCGCGCTGCGACATTGCTGAGCAAGCGGGGGTGTTCTACGGCGGCGGTCTGCCCTGAAGGAGTTCCTTGGAAACATCCTGTTATCTCAAGTTATGCTTTTCACGTATGGCTTATGATTCAAGACGCGAAAATTACAGACACTCATGGCTGCGTGTGCACATCACATGAGGAGAACCAAGAAACCATCCTTCAAAAGCACGTGGGGTGTCTCAGGCTCAGAACTCAACTCTACTCCTGTCCCAAAGCTCCTTGCCCTCCGAAGCGAATCCCCAGAGCCTCCTCAAGCCCTGTCTTCCTGTTCAGGAAACAAACTTCCTCCTGAGGACACAAGGAACTAAAACAACAAGCAAGTCCATAGTGTCTCCCCCTCCAGCACCAAGCATCAGAAGGCTCAGCATTACTCAGGGAGGATCAACCGACCAGGGTTGTTTGTAAACGCAAGGGGACAGCTCCAGTCTTGGCTCCCACCACTGGCTGTCTACGTGACCTTACAACTTCCTGTACTTCCGGATTTCCTTTCATAAAAGGGTCTATTAACCACTGTCCTGTTCGGTTATTGGGAGAAGCAGATGAGATTGTGTAAAATGTCAAACCCAGTGCTGACCATATGCTAAAAACTGGACTATTGGAGGTGAGCTGGACATTCCTTCCCACTCACCACCCCACCCCCCAAAGAGAGATTCCATGCACTCAGACCAAAGTGTGAATGACGTATCTCTCCAATCTGAACACCCAGGGCTGGGAAGCTGGCTCAATGGTAGAGCACTTGCCTTTCATGCATGAGGCCCTGGGTTCGATTCCTCAGCACCATATAAGCAGAAAAAAAACGGAAGTGGCGCTGTGGCTCAAGTGGTAGAGCGCTAGCCTTGAGCTGAAATGCTGAGGGACAGCGCCCGCCCAGAGTTCAGGCCCCATGAGTTCAGGCACCATGACTGACCAAAATCCTGAACACCGTTACGTGTAAACGATCCCTTTCAAAGAGTGAAAATGAGTAGAGTAAAGGTGAGTCAGAGCTAACAAGTTGAAGTGTATGGCTTCCGAGCTTCCTGGGAAGACACCACAGCAGATACTGTGGTTGGAAAGAGCCTGGCACACAGGTCACTTCAAGGCCCGCAAGCCATAGGTGTGAGGATGGGGAAGAAATGTGAGACAATGCAGGAGACATGAATTGGTTCCCATGGACGCGTGCGGTGCTGGGGAGGAGTTGGACTTTGAGAACTAAGGAAAGTCTGCTAGGCAAGGGACCTCTTCATCAAGTTCTCTCCTTCATGACACAGAGGGAGCTCAGGCACAGAAGCACAACTTGGACATCAAGAGCTTCCTTCCCAGAGACCCTTGCTCCCTTGCTTCTCAGTGTCTGCCGGCCTTGGCGACCTCTGCTGTAGAGTGGCTCCGCAGTCCAACGCAGAGGGCCCCTCCCTCTCCCGATGACAGTCCCCCACACACACACCAGTCCCCCCACCCCGCAGAACCCATGCTCCCTTCTTCTGATTCCATCTGAAGGATGGATGCTCTCTGCCTTCCACAAAGAGAACATTTCCGGTTCCGGAAATGAAGAGCTTGCGTGAGGGAGTGGTCACAAGTTCAGGAGTAAAGGTCTCCCTCCCCCCCCCCCCCC
>NW_012272177.1:0-2030 GCF_000151885.1 Dipodomys ordii
CCCCCCCCAAAAAAGAAATAACTTCACATAGTATATTAAAAACAACAGCAACAAAGAAAAACCTCTATCATTTTAAAAATCAAGTCATCCCAATGGCTGTGTGGATATTTTAATTAAAGATATTTTAAGATGAGATCCACTTTGTTCATGGACAAAAGCTTCTGCTATCTACTGAATGTGTAATCCTCTTGATAGTGCATGGTGAATTATCTCGTTCACATCACAGAAACTGCATATTAACTTGTAAATAAAGGCTAGTATACAGACAGCACTTGCCATGTGTCTGACACTTTATATATAATTTCATTGTGTTTAAACTCTCCATAGATATTCTTAACACAGCTCAACTTATAATAATGCTGAAGTTACAAATTAGAGGGACATGGGTAGGAAATGCCCAAGGCTGAGATTGATTTGTGTTTGATATATCTCTTATCATCACTAATCTGTAGCATAGATATTTTCCCATTTTAACTACCATGAACATTTTGGAAATACTAATTACTACTATCACTAGTAATTACAAGTTATGGTCACTAATAATTCTACATTATAAATTACAAATTAAATTACTAATGATTATTTCTAATTATTAATAGTAAACTCAATGATTCTCCAGACTATGAAACATTCCCATAGTAGCAAGCCCAGACTTTAGGTTTATCATTTTTAAATATTTATGACTTATTTATTATGTAACAGAAAACTATATAATTGACATGTCAGAGAGTGCTTCTCTATATTTAGCCTTACCATCTGTAAGAATATCCATAAAATCATGGATTTGACACACCATTTATGTGACTCCAATATGCATGATGTACTCAAATTAGTCTCTATTTGAGGGAAGCTGATTTTCACATTTGACCAATAAGATGACTTGTATTGGAAGATAATGTGTCCATTTTATATGCATTAAATGGTATTTTATATAATGCACCAAACAGGGCAAGTTTTAAACAGCCAAAATAATTGCCCATCTACATAGTCTTATTTCATGATATACCTGTTCTCAGAAATCATGCATACGTGAGGCTCATAGCAATAGAAATTAACATTTTATCTTATTTTTTTCTCTTGCTCAAAATGCAGACTTTTCAGGGCCTGGTGCTACTTTACAATGGGCCGAGTGGTCTCACTGCCTGAGCGATGTGGTCAGAATCTTTGTGCTGACTCTCCATCTAAAATATGTCCAGACTGTAATGTTTTCGTGGCTAGAACCAGTGCTGCATTTCTCATCAATTTCTTTTTTGTTTTCTTGGTTCCAGTCCTGGGGCTTAAACTCAGGTCCTGGGGCATTGTTCTCAAGCTTTGTTGCTCAAGGCTAACACTCTACCATTTGAGCCACAGCTCCACTTTCCAAATTTATTTTTTTAAGCAAGTGTAATTGTATACTATTCTACTTCAGCACCCACTGACCTCAATGAAGTGTGATCATGAAGTGTCTTTGTCTATTTTTTGCTGCTGTCCTAGAAAACCTGGACTAGACACTCGAAGAGCAGCAGTTTATTTACTCACAGATCTTGAGCCTGGGACATCAGAAATCAAGGCAGCGCATTATCTCCATTATTATATGACCACCTCAGAAAGGGAAGACAGTGAACCCACTCCCTCCCTGTAGTGGCATTTAATCTACTCATGATGGAAGAGCCCTGTTCTCCATGTGTACCTTGGAGATTACGTTTCTGACAAACAAGTTTTGGCAAGACATATTGAAACCATACCACATGGAAAATATTTTTTATTATCCTTTTCTGGTCTATTCAGAATATTGAAATGAACTTTACATTTTTATTGTATATTTCTATAAGTAAAATAGAAAAGAAGTATTTTATTTTCTTTTAGCATTTCACTTTATTTTTCCAGATAATCTAGTTTGGGAGAAATGCTTTATACTAATGGATTTCTCAGATTTTTTCCTAAGGTTGTTTTGGAGCAGGTGAAATTACTATTGAGAAAATCCTTCTTTCCTTCTCTCTCTCCTTCCTTCCTTCCTTCCTTCCTTCCTTCCTTCCTTCCTTCCTTCCTTC
>NW_012272178.1:0-6646 GCF_000151885.1 Dipodomys ordii
ACAGAGAGAGAGAGAATAATGGGGGCCATCTGACAGGTCTGGCCAGAATATGGATGGACCCATAAAACTTCCCTCTCTAAGCTCCATGCTTCTCTCTTCGTCACCACTGTCCAGATGCAGTAGCTCAGGTGGAAACTGCAAAGGCTCAAGGGACACAGAAGCCATAAAATAAGAGTTTAGCTTCCTGAATGCCAAAGTCTACTGCCTTTGGAATGTGATATGAGCAAGAAATAAATCTTAATTTGTGTGAAACATCTAGGACTCTAGTACAGCATCCAGTATGGCAGTTAGCCTACTTCTGACTAGTCTACTGAGTTTTAGACTCTCAAACTTCTTTCGCCAGGCTGAGATACACTAGTTCCCTTTCACAGTGATTCACTGTGAGGGCATCTTTGACCTCTGCATAGGAGGCCACACCTGGCGTATTAACAACAAAGTCTCACAGTCTGACCTTTAACTTCTAACCTTTAGCTCATGTTTCAACATTCAAATCTGTTTCCTGTCTGTTGATTAAACTGTATTTCTTAGAAGTGAATTGCAGGTCTCAGAAATAGTGTCCATTACTCTTCTGAGTCTTCAGGCCTAAGCTCAGTGTATCCCAGCGGGCATGTTTAGGATATTTGATTGAGCCCTGGTTCAGTATAGTGGAGGCAAGCAAGCAAAGTGATTGGCAGCTGCTGGACAAGCTAGACAAGTTCCGCCAAGCCATCCTTCCCTTTCTAAGGAAGAGCAACCCCAAGCACACCATAAGAGCAAGCCATTCAGCATCTTAGCTTTGCTTCTGCCCTGACTTGCATCTATAATGACCCCCCCAAGTCAGCCAATTTGTGGTAAACAGAGGCTGGCACAAAACGAGTAACTGAGTTATTTATTCTATTTGACTTCATGAGATTTGAGGCACTAAACTATAATAGTGAGAGGTGAGTTCAACCAATCTTCAGCTTTGTTCTTGAAGAAAGGGGTAGGTTAGTCAATTATCTGTAATTTAAGCTCAACTCAGGGCTCAGAATAACCTTCAGTCAGATCTTATTTGGTGGGAAATTGGAGCTTTTAGAGCTCCATAAATTCACTTTTCTATTATTAAAGAACCAACACAAACAAGTAACTGTTTGGCTCAAGTTAACATTCACTCCTTGGAATAGATGATGAATAAATATTTACCCACTGGCAGAGCTGTTGAGTAATTGCCCATTAAAGAAGTTAAATGTTAATCTTTTTTCTGGATTGAATAATTTGAACATGATCCTATGACTAATCCTTAAGGTCTAAAGGCAAGAAAAAAAGCCAACATCCTATGATTTCTTTTGGTCTTGGCCATACAGGAAAGGCAAACTCTTAGGAATTCTCAAATTAGACATATAACCACTTTTCACTCCCTTAGTACTCACAGCCAGCTAGATAATTGCATTTTCATTGTTTTTCACTCAAGAAAACCTTGACCTATGGTTAAGTATTAACAGGATTTGAGAAGGAAGGGTTGGTCCTGAATTTATGGGGAATATAGAGATACATCTGAACTAAGAGGAAAACTAAAACCTGACAACAGAATATAAGGTAAACTCTAAATGTAATGAGGATGGTTGTTCCACAGCCATCAAAGGAACCTGTTCCTGATAATGGATGACTAACATGGTGTCTGAACATGGGCAAGTCCTTCAACTTAGAAGAGCATCGATTTCTTCATCTTTAAGGTGGTATTAATAAGATCTACCTCATAGAAATGTGAGGCTTGAATGGTATAAAAACTAGATGATCATTATTGCCCAGCCT
Source organism: Dipodomys ordii (assembly GCF_000151885.1). Lineage (NCBI taxonomy): Eukaryota > Metazoa > Chordata > Mammalia > Rodentia > Heteromyidae > Dipodomys > Dipodomys ordii. The sequence goes on from NW_012272178.1 coordinate 1,771, forward strand.
GGTACAAAGTAGGTGCTTAAATACAAACTATCTGGTTCTTTTCCTCAGTGGAAATTTCTTTCCTTCTTTCCTTCTTTCCTTCTTTCCTTCCTTCCTTCCTTCCTTCCTTCCTTCCTTCCTTCCTTCCTTCCTTCCTTCTTTTCTTTCTGTCTTTCTTTCTTTCTGTCTGTCATGGGGCCTGAACTCTGGGCCTGGGTGCTGTCCCTCAGCTCTTCAGCTCAAAGCTAACACTCTACCACTTGAGCCACAGCACAACTTCTGGCTTTTTCCCCCCTGCTTATGTGGTGCTGAGGAATTAAACCCAGGGCCTCATGCATGCAAGGCAAGCGCTCTACCACTGAGCCACCTTCCCAGTCAGGTGGAGATTTCTTTTAAAAATGATTTTAAAAAATGGGAACATTATTAAGCTTTCCTCGCACACTGAGACACAAATGCATCCTGCCTCTGGCCAGTTTTCTACATCCATCCATCATCTGTGTATCCATCCATCCATCTATCCATCCATCCATCTTCCATGTATGCATCAGTCCATCACCCATGCATGCATCCATCCATCCTCCATATAAATTAGACAGAGACCCCATGTAAGAACCTTACAGTTCATTGCTAATGGAAGCCATATACCTCTTCTTTTGGGAATCTGGGATCATCTTGATAGAAAAGGAAGTAGCAGCTGGGTGCAGGTGGCTCACGCCAGTAGTCCTAGCTACTGAGGCTGAGATCTGAGGATCCTGGTTCAAAGCCAGCTTGGGCAAGAAAGTCTATGAGACTCTTGTCTCCAATAAACCACTAGAAAACTGGAAGTGGCGTTATGGCTTAAGTGGTAGAGTGTTAGCCTTGAGCTGAAGAGCTGAGGGACAGCACCCAGGCCCAGAGTTTAAGCCCCATGACCAAGAAAAAAAGAAGAAATAAAGAAAAGAAAGAAAAGGAAACAGGAAAACAAGGTCTTGTGGTATACTATCAAGTCATTTGATTCCAATCCTTCCTGGGTGAATAATCTTTGTGTTTCTGTCCAATGAAACAACTACCATTAAGTTACTTCTGCAGATAAGAATATGCTCCCAAGCCATCCATTCTCTATTAATTGGGGTTTCTATCTTCCTGAAGATCAAAGGACCAGATATTCTCTAAATAGGCTCCACTCAGCCCAACTGAAATCCACTGGAATTCTTTTTTTTTTTTTTTTTTTTACAATTTAGAGACAGGGTCTTCCTATATATGCCAGGCTGGTCATGAACTCACAATCTTCCTGCCTCAGCCTCCCAAGTGCTGAGATTACAAGCCTAAACCACTATACCAGGCTTTCTATTAGTATTTTAATCTACTTAGCATATTAATTAATAACAGAAGCAGGAATTACTTTAAAGGAATGTTTACCAAGGCCAGGTAGAATTCTGTGTGGCTGACATGTATTAATTTCTCATGGTCTCAGTAACACTGGAAAGTAGATGGCATATCCTTGTTTTATAACTGAAAAGATCAGAAGTCAGAAGGGTTAAGTAACTTATCCAGGGTTCTAAACAGTATATGAAACAAAATTTGAGCTCATATCCAATTTCAAAGCCTCATGAGTTCATTATAACTTTTGTAATAACTATAATCTTATATTAAGTATGCAAGACTTCCCTGAGTTTACTTGTTGAATAATTGGCCAAGCTTCTTTCTGTCTTTTCAAATACTTTTTTGGTAAAGTGTAGGTAATTATTAGGGCAAATGGAAAGTTTCTAACATGCCTCAGAGTAGGCAGAACTCGATGATGAAATTCGACATCCGTTATCACACATATGTAATGGCCATCCCCACTTCCAGTCACTTTCTCCTCACAGTCTGGCAATGTAAAAAATCAAACTTCATTTGTTTGCTTTATCCCAGTACTAAGCTTTACGACAGTACCTCCCAAGGCCCACTTTAAATGATTTCTTTTCTATCCTTAACACATTATCAAACAAATTTGATTGACTATTCTAATTGACTATAGAGAACATTTCGGGGTTTATCCTCAGATTTCCATTTTTAGACAAACTTCTAAGAGCCTTGGTGATTGTAGAAACTATGTTAGAAGGGAACAAAATTCAAAGCACCTTGGTTCCAGAAAAATATATATGTAACCAAATCAATGGTTTAGCTACTAGAGAATATTTTGTTCCTTTACTTCCTTTTAATTACTATTTCTTTTTGGGTCGGTTGTGGGGCTTGAACTCAGGGCCTGCGCACTGTTCCCAAACCTCTTTATGTTCAAGGATAGTGCTCTACCACTTGAACCAGAGCTCCACTTCTTCAGTGGTTAATTGAAGATAAGAATCTTACAGGGACTTTTCTGCCCAGGTTGGCATCGAACCACAATCCTCTTCAGATCTCAGCCTCCTGAGTAGCTAGGAGTACAGGTGTGAGCCAACGGTGCCCCACTCTTCTTAATTACTTATTAAGGGAACATTCTAGCAAACACAGGGAAATACTTTCCACTAATCTTTAAAAGCTAGTACCTCACAAAAGTTAAAAATATAACAATGTTCTAGGGGTATGTGGAACTCTGTATCTCTAGACCCAAGTGATTAAGATATTGTTTGCATTCAGGGCTTAATGAGAAGATAATCTGAATTGTGTCCATGGATGCAATCACTTTAGATAGTATTATATCAGACTACAAGAGTTATGGAAGTTTTTCTTCAAGGAATTTATTAATATGGTGGAGGGTATGGATCATACATAGATGAAAAGAGATATACAGGTTTGTGACTACACATTATTATGCATGTGCATATTCTATCTGTAATTTTAAGGGCAGGGTGGGGGATTCCATTTTCATAGCAAATATGATGGGGATAGTGGGCACAGATGTTTTCCTACTGCTTATGAGAGTAGTGTCTCTGAACATTCTGGTTTGGCTAGTAGATCTTGGGTTTGGCTTTGGAAGTGCAAAATTTGCTGCGTTGACACCTCTTGGCCACCAGAGAGCTCCATGCATCCAATCAGCAGAGCCTACGGGACCAGCAAGCACACAGTTTACTATGAGCAGGCTGCCCTCTGGTAGCCTAGAGCACAGGTTCTCTTGCAATTCCTTATACTGGTAAAATGCATTCATTTGCCCCACAAGTAGAAACTTTGGCCTTGTCCCTCTGCCCTTCATAATCCCTTTCTTGGTGTCTTCAAAAGGCAGAAAGTAAAGTTGGGTGCCAAGATCTACACAGGTCATCAAATGACTCCCCTTCTCTCGGGGCAGGAGAAGCAGAGGCCCTCACACAGGTTCTGCTGGTGACTATCTTTCAATACTCAATACTCAATTTTTTTTACACATCTCATTTGGTGGTGATTTTCTTTTTCCTGCTCATAGAAATAAGCCAGTCATAGAAAAGGTGGAAACCACAAAGTAGTAGAAAGAAAAAATAATAATAATCCAACATTTTACCAATCAGAGAAAATTACAGACAAGATTTAGAGAAACTGGGCTTATGGTTCTATAACAGAGCACTTGCCTGGTATGCATGAGGCCCTGGGTTCTGTCCTCAGCAACACACACACACACACACACACACACACACATACACACACACACACACACACACACACCAAACTGTTCATTTTGAGGTCTGTTCCTTTTAAGATGTGTGCATGTTTTTACATACTCCAAGTCAATTTGTATTCTGACATTTTTGGTAATTTTTTTTTACCTTGATAGGTTCTCGTAATTTTTCTAAACATTTTTTCCATGTCATTGCATATGCAATGCAGGACAATTTGGAGAATTCAGAGCATCAGAGAAGAAAAGAAAAAGTCCTTGTTCGTCTGGCACCTGGAGATAATCATTTTCACATTTTGGTGTTTCACTTTCCAGTCACTTTACTATGCAGAGTATTCATTTGCTTTTACAAGACTAGAACCACATGGTAGTACTATTTTACATAATATTCACAACCATTCATTTCCTCCACATCATTAAATATCTTCTAAAATGTGTTAATATTAAAATACACAAATGTTTAATATTCAGTTCATCTAATAAATTATATACTATTGGCTATTTGTGTTGATTCCAATTTCTTTTTGTTCTGAATGATACCAAGGTAACCAATGGTATACTAATTCTATCACATATGCACATCATTGATTATCCACCTAATGTGGATTCTTGGATTTTAAATTACTAAAGAAAATGGGTTGAGCATTTTTTAAAAGACAGATTCAAATCACCTGAAATGTCCTATCAGTCCTTGTCTCATCATACTCTAACCCACAAAGTGGATGATGATATTATGTATGAACTCAGGGACTCATTCTTGCTGGGCAGCTATTCTACCTTTGAGCTATGTTTCTGTCTGGTTTTGCACTGTCTATGGTCTGAACTGTGATCTGTCTATTGTAGGCTTCCTGTCATAATTGGGATGACAGGTGTATGACACCGCACCAAGATTATTCATTCAAATGGTCTCAAAACTATTTTTTGTCCAGGCTTACTTGGAACACGATCCTCCCAATCCTCCCAACCTCAGTTTCCCACATAGTTGGAATGACAGGTGGGAACCACTAGTGTCTACTGGGGATGCCCATTTGATGCACACATGGGTGTGCACAAACATACACATGGTTGTTTCTCATTGAACATTGAAGACTTCAAGTACTGGCCATTTGTATTTCTTCTCTAGCTAATTATTTACAGTCTAGTAAGTACCTAGTGTTGTGCTATGTGCTTAATAACAACTGCCAAGTCATTCAAGAATCCCATTATATAGATAGCATCATCTCAAATGCACATAAGAGGGGCTGGGAAGGTGGCTCAGTGGTAGAACGCTTGCCTTGCATGCCTGAGGCCCTGGGTTCGATTCCTCAGCACCACATAAGCAAAAAGAAAAAAGCTGGAAGTGGCGCTGTGGCTCAAGTG